>NC_091120.1:867500-1172500 GCF_040183065.1 Periplaneta americana | reverse complement strand
AGCAGTAGAAGTAGAAGTAGCAGTAGCAGTAGTAGTAGTAGCAGTAGTAGTAGTAGAAGTAGCAGTAGTAGTAGTAGTAGCAGTAGAAGTAGCAGTAGTAGTAGTAGCAGTAGTAGAAGTAGCAGTAGTAGTAGCAGTGGAAGTAGAAGTAGCAGTAGTAGTAGCAGTAGTAGTAGTAGCAGTAGAAGTAGAAGTAGCAGTAGCAGTAGCAGTAGTAGTAGAAGTAGCAGTAGTAGTACTAGTAGTAGAAGTAGAAGTAGCAGTAGTAGTAGTAGTAGTAGTAGTAGTAGTAGTAGTAGTAGTAGTTTTATTACGTACAGTGAGAAGAAGATAAAAGAAAAGTGGAGAGTAATGAGAAGGGACAAAGAGTGCGGAAGTATTGGGAGGAGGGCAGTTAGGTGGCATCTCATTGTTAACAAGCAGGGGGTTGGACAGACAATGAGACGCAACATGTCATACGACCTGCCGGTCAACGCCAAAGGCTGCACCAAACTGAAATGTGAGAAATATGCATCAGCACAAAGGAAGTGATATTACAGGCCGGGATAAATGAACTTCAAGCGAAGTTTAATAAAAGTGTGCATTTCCATACAAAACAGTATTCATTACTACGCAGGGTGTGGTTCGAACCCGTGTGCTGTTCTTACTGAAAGCCGGCAAGCGTGGAGATAATGACGTCAGGGAACATAGTCAAGGGGTAGCTTCCGATTGTAATTTATTGGGTACATTTATTTACAGTATTATTATTATCATTATCATTATTATTATTATTATTATTATCATTATTATTATTATTATTATTATTATTATTATTATTATTATTATTTTCAAGCCTGGCAGAAAATACTTACAAGATGTTGACAACTGTGCTAGGGATGTACATATACGGAATTAAAATTTGGAGCGAGTCTTGATGGACTTCACCTGTATGTAGGCAACAATTTCACACAACTGTTCAAAAGTGCAGATATATATAAATATATATATATATATATATATATATATATATATATATATATATATATATATATATATAGGGGCTCTTGTGTACTGTACATGAGCAGTGTGTTCTAAGCGAAACTTAATAAGGGAACTCCAAATTTTATTTCCGTTTCTGTACATAGCAACTCCCACTTTGACAGTGGAACAGAAATTAAGGATGTTTGAGAATAAGGTTCTTAGGAAAATATTTGGGGCTAATAGAGATGAAGTTACAGGAGAATGGAGAAAGTTACACAACACAGAACTGCACGCATTGTATTCTTCACCTGACATAATTAGGAACATTAAATCCAGACGTTTGAGATGGGCAGGGCATGTAGCAGGTATGGGCGAATCCAGATATGCATATAGAGTGTTAGTTGTGAAGCCGAAGGGAAAAAGACCTTTGGGGAGACCGAGACGTAGATGGGAGGTTAATATTAAAATGGATTTGAGAGAGGTGGGATATCATAGTAGGGACTGGATTAATCTTGCTCAGGATAGGGACCGATGGCGGGCTTATGTGAGGGCGGCAATGAACCTCCGGGTTCCTTAAAAGCCATAAGTAAGTAGTAGGCCTAAGTAATCTGTACACAGTGATTCATTTACCCCTTGTTATTAAGTTAAATGCAACCCTGCGTATCTTACAAGCTGGGAGTCTCTCCAATCACAACCTACCCAGCGCGGTACGTCACAAGCGTCTGCAGGTGCATTCTGTCACGGACTCTGCCAGGTTCGAATCAAACCACATCAATGGCTTACAGCTACGAGCCAGCACTGCGACCACAACTTGCTCTGCATTACTGGAGACGTGCGACGACGACATTATCATGCCGATTGCAAGACGAGGCCAACACGCCGTGTGTGACGTCACTTGGCCCATATTCTGCACTAGTGCTCTGAATGTTCTCCTCTCATGTAATTGGTACGATCCAATATTTGTTTATTGTGTGACGAGTTTAAAGGATTTAAATTAGTATTTTCATGGACTTCGCGTTTGACGAAGCTTCTGACTGGGTTGAGGCTCTTGGTTTCAACAATAAAATTCAGCGAATATTATTTAAATTATTCAATCGTATAATCAAATGTAGCAGAAACTGCACACAGTCCAGCTAGCGGCAACGGCCATATCATGTTCAAAATATCGGTTGTATTTCGAACACCGAAGTTAAGCAACATACGGCCTGGTCAGAACTTGGATGGGTGGCTGCTTGGGAACACCGCGTGCCGTTGGCGTACTTTTTAACCCGAATCACGTAAGTGAAGTGAGTAGGAATTGCACTCACACGTCCACAAGCCGAATACAACAAATGGCGGCAGTTATGTTGTAGTGTTTACAGTTTCATCTATGTAATAGTCAACGACGTAGTTTTCTGAGTTCGAGGGTAGAAAAATTTTAAGTAATTAATAATAGTTCACAGCCAGCCAGGACATTATTTCCTGAGTTCGAGCCCCATAAATGTATAATTATTTATTATAGGTATAAAAAATTGCTGAAGAAATCTGAAAACGTGTATACACAATCCAACTCTTTCGTTGAATGTCACCAGTCTGTAATTTGAACGTAGTTAGGGCGGAATTTCCTGAGGTCGAGTCCCGTAAATGTATAATTCTTTATTATAGGTATAAAAAATTGCTGAAGAAATCTGAAAACGTGTATACACAATCCAACTCTTTCGTTAGGCCTAAATGTCACCAGTCTGTAATTTGAACGTAGTTAGGGCGGAATTGCCTGAGGTCGAGCCCCATAAATGTATAATTCTTTATTATAGGTATTAACAATCGCTGGAACAATCTAAGAACTTGTATACACAATGTGCCTTTTCCGTTAAATGTAATTAGTCTGTAATTTCAACTCAGTGATAGACTTATTTCCTGAGTTCGAGTCCCGTAAATGTATAATTCTTTATTATAGGTATTAACAATCGCTGGAACAATCTAAGAACTTATATATACAATGTACCTTTTCCGTTAAATGTAATTAGTCTGTAATTTCAACTCAGTGATAGGCTTATTTCCTGAGTTCGAGTCCCGTAAATGTATAATTCTTTATTATAGGTATTAACAATCGCTGGAACAATCTAATAACTTATATATACAATGTACCTTTTCCGTTAAATGTAATTAGTCTGTAATTTCAACTCAGTGATAGGCTTATTTCCTGAGTTCGAGTCCCGTAAATGTATAATTCTTTATTATAGGTATAAGAAATTGCTGAAGAAATCTGAAAACGTGTATACACAATCCAACTCTTTCGTTAAATGTCACCAGTCTGTAGTCTGAACGTAGTTAGGGCGGAATTTCCTGAGTTCGAGTCCCGTAAATGTATAATTCTTTATTATAGGTATAAAAAAATTGCTGAAGAAATCTGAAAACGTGTATACACAATCCAACTCTTTCGTTAGGCCTAAATGTCACCAGTCTGTAATTTGAACGTAGTTAGGGCGGAATTGCCTGAGGTCGAGTCCCGTAAATGTATAATTATTTATTATAGGTATAAAAAATTGCTGAAGAAATCTGAAAACGTGTATACACAATCCAACTCTTTCGTTAGGCCTAAATGTCACCAGTCTGTAATTTGAATGTAGTTAGGGCGGAATTGCCTGAGGTCGAGTCCCGTAAATGTATAATTCTTTATTATAGGTATAAAAATTGCTGAAGAAATCTGAAAACGTGTAGGCCTATACACAATCCAACTCTTTCGTTAGGCCTAAATGTCACCAGTCTGTAATTTGAACGTAGTTAGGGCGGAATTTCCTGAGGTCGAGTCCCGTAAATGTATAATTCTTTATTATAGGTACATTGCTGAAAAAATCTGAAAACATGTATAAACAATGCACTATTATTATTATTATTATTATTATTATTATTAAACATTGTTAAAATTACCTCTTTAAACAGTATGAAAATGTTTCTCGGGCACTGAGGAAGTTTTTAGTAAGAGGTTCTTTGCCTCTACTTCTTCTCTGAGGTCGAGGAGCGACTTCTTTATAGACCTGCCGCATACGTCAACTTTGCATCCCCTTTCACAAAATTACTTTTTCTGTAAACTACATTTTTAGATGTTCAAAATGCTCCATGCGCATCGCAGTTTTTACCCAATTCAATGAAAGTTTTCAGCATTTGCATAATTAAAATAAAATTAACTACAAACTAACAGACTGATTGAGCTGAAGATTTGCACATAAATATAACAAGCAGTTAAGTGAAAAGAATCAGACTAAAACTGTAAAAATTAGTCCTAATGTCCCTTGAATAGAACGCCGTAATGGTGATACTGGTGAGAGATTTCGTGGTAAACACGACCCCTGAATAAAGCTGTTTTTGCTCCGAGCCGTCTATACGGAGTGCTGTAGGCGAGGTCACCACTCAAAGGCTTCGACACTTCATGTTTTATGCATAGGAATGAAAATGTTAACAATATCGCTACACTCAGCCGCATTTCTTCGTCCGCAGCCTTTAACAGCGAGGCTTGGGTTCCGTTTTATCCATCTTCCTCATCTCCCTACGGTGCGTGGTCCCCACTCCTTTCGCGCCCTTCATTATCCCATCCTTTCCTCTGTTTATTTGCTATCGGTTATACGTAAACAGCTGTTTGGGTAACCTGACGTCATCCACCCCGAGCGTATGTCCACACCAAAGAGTTTGTAATACTTATATTACAAACTCTTTGGTCCACACTTCTTGCTTTCTTCTCGTGTGGAATACTCTCCATTAAACTGAGCACCAGTGTTGCCAATTCAGCGGTTTTCCCGCTAAATCTACCTTTTTTGGATAACCGTCTCGCAGGTAAAATTATATTATCCCGCTTAGCGGGAATACTAGCGGTTTTTAATCTTTAAAGTTTCTGAAATGAAATTCATATTAGCATTATAAGTGGCTTTTATAATTACATTTAATTCGTTCAGTATGTGTTTTGTGAAATAATGGATGTGTTAATGTAGTGATAATTCCATATTATATATGTTACCGTTAAAACCCTAAATCCGTTAAAACCAGTTTCAACTACGTAGTAAAAACTAGTTTAAGCAAATAAAGACAGATAGGAAGTGAGTTTTTTTATGATCTAGAATCAATGTCAGATTAGGTTTGGTTTGTTTAGATTTTTGGTAAAAGCCTAAAAACAACCTATACAAACCAAACCTGACCTATCATTGATTCTAGATCTTACGAAAAGTCGCTTTCTATCTATATTTTCAAACTAGTTTTTATCAGTTGAAACTGGTTTTGTCGGATATTGGGTTTTAATGGTAACATATATAGTGCAATAAGAATTTAAATATATTGTGTCTGTGATAAAAGTGTTCAAAATTGCTTTATAGCGCCACATTGGGCATGATAAAAGTGTGCAATATTCGTTACATTGGCGGGTGGATGCTCTATCTTGACCATTATTATTATTATTATTATTATTATTATTATTATTATTATTATTATTATTATTGATCAATAAGTATACATTAAAATCTAGAGATATTTGTTAGAAAATCGCGGATTTTCGAAAGTCACTTAGCGGGATTGTACGAACTGTTGGCAACACTGTGTAGAATACTCTCCATCAAAGTGAGCACGCTTTCTGGCACAGTGGTTCTTAAACTTCATGAGTTCGAGGACGTATTTCATACGCTGTGCATTTTGCCGACAATATTTTCACGTATATAAGCTATTTATTTTTCGCTCTAGATATTACATACAAATCCATACAAACTTTGCTTTCATAATAACAAGAAAGTTATACTCACAACTTTTTAAATGAAGGTTAGGATGGTTAGTTTTTTTTTTTTTTTTTTTTTTCCTATCAGATGCACAATTTTCGTTTCGTGTGTAGAAATATCATTGCAGGAACAACTGAAATTTAAGATTAAAAAAAAATGGGGCAAAAATTTTGAAGAAAAAGAAAAATCATCAGGATACAGTAATTCATTGAAATTCATAAATCTCAGCATTTTTAAGATAGAGCCAGAATGTCTATGATATTTTACTCCTGAAGACACATTGTTTAAAATGTCTGTACCACAATCTTGATATCGGCTTTTAAAATTTTAGGTAAAAAAAAATGCGTTTACGAATGAATTTTTAGAGTTACTTTTACAGAAATCTTCTTATTTTTTAAATGCAACAAAATAACAAATTTCTATTAGAAAACTTTCCTAAGAGCCTAAATAATATCACGTGCACCACAAATCATACATACAGCAATAGCCTTCCAGTTCCAATGATATGAAGTGTGAAATATGCAAAAGGACCTAAGTGCCAAATTCAATATTTTTCAGGAGAAACGAAAAAGTCACACAGCTAAAAAATAATTACTTCACTTTTCACTGAAATAACTCAAAATAAAATGCAGTTTGTTGCAAGAACCACATACTTGAATGTAAAAATTGAACTATAATGAAAATTTGATAACAGAAAGCTGTAAAAAATCAGAGTGTGCAACTTAATGGCACTAAACCGTTTGTATTCATTATTTCAAATATATTTCAAACAGCAAGTTTCTGAAATGTTAGTATATTATATCCCATTAGTCATCTTCTGGCTGTAACTTAAGATTCCAACTGATAGCTCGTAAGTTTAGTGGAATGTTGTTGTTTTCTTTGTATCGCCCGACAATGTTATCAACTTGTCCTGGTTTATGATGTACAGGGACATCATTTTATTTTTACTTCAATTTTTATTGTACGTGAGTTTTTTAATGTACTTCACTCCCACCCCTTCTACTAATGAAGTTCAACCGTCCTCCACACAGATCCAAGACCGCATATACAGTCATAGTAGCCTTACGGTCATAGTAAACAGTACGTTCCAAAAATATGTTCTCGTTTTCCAACGACGAAAGAGCTTTCAATATTGCATCATTTTCGCACAGGTAGTCTACTGTCGTCCATTTGCCTGCGTCGTTTCCGGTTTTCCCTACCAGCTTCTATTCGCCTCTCTGTAAAGTCTAGTGGCTGGGCTGTCTTAGCTCTTTTCTGAGAACATTAATTTCTGTTAGGAATTGGACGTCTACGTAATATTATACCCATAAAATTGTTTAAAATAACTTAAATAAAAGGGCCTCGTTAAGTAATTAACTATCACGTGATTTCCTCCCTTTCTACGACCCTGCGACGGACAGCATGTCTGAGTAATTTTATCTTTCCGGATCGAGCAGAAGTGAAGATTAAATTTACAGTACGTAAGGTACTCTTTTATAGAGTAGGTACAGAATTATTTCAACATGAGTTACTAGTACGAAGGACGAAACTGGTAATTGGAATTACACACATTAGAACTGAAGCCTGTGTCGAAATGAACTGCCACCATTTTGAAAAATGTATTTAATTATCCACATTATGATTATTTTTCAATTTAACTTCATTCTCTATATTGTACGCTAATGTGTTGTAGACAGTATAATATACACTGCATAATGAATACGTCCGCATGGACAGCTCAGTTCGTGAGTAAAAACACTCATTGTTAATACAGTACTGTACAAAAGTAATGAAAATTATCAAACTCAAAAGCGTGATATTTCCTAGTTTACGTAAATGGACGAACTACTTTATTTCCCTCCTATACCTAGTAAAGTGATTTGTTTATATATTACACCAGTATCATCGAACTCCAGTCGTGGAAGGGGGTAGCAACCGTTGATCCAATGGTATAGCCAGGTCAATATTAGAAATATTAGTAAAAATAAAATGATGTCCCTATTTTTTTGTTGATTGGTCTCTTGACGTTACGATGGCCTGCGAGTAATTGGTTGGTGGTTATTCCATTTTCACGTTGATATTTTCTAATCTGATCCAGGAACTTCCAAATGGTCGCGTGATGACAGACTATCATCCTTTGAGGTGTGGAATGCCAGCCTTCGGCCACATTATTCGCCTCTGCTGGCCAGTAATAACATCACTGTAGATAGCAGATCGGGTTTTGTTTATATTTTTAAGCAATGGCTTTCTGAGTGCCTCATCCGCCACACCATTTAATTCATCTCTACACACCGCTCGCAGTTGGGGCTCATTCGGATGAGTCTCAGCTCTTCTCGTCACACTCTCTAATTTCGATTTCATCTCGCTCATGTTGATATCCTTTACTTAACAGAATTTCAATTCCGTCTTCCAAGCTGAAGTTGATGACACAAGAACCACTGCAGGCTCTCCTCTCACAACGCAGTACGAATATTTACGCGTTCGCTGTTATTTGCTCCGTTTGATGGTGCCGGTAAAGTCGTGCTCAGGAATTCGTTCCCACGGGTTGAATTTACGAGTCCAGCCATACTTTGAAGATCTAGTATAGTCATAACCATGGAGATGTAACAATATATAATGTAGGCAAAAAAAATCATAGGGAACAAGGGTATAGACAAAAATTTTTGTGCGAGATCGTGCGTATTTGCTTGGTTTCCGCACAAACCCAATCCGCGGAAAGTCTAAAATTCCACATTCAGCATTCCCAACCCAACACACACAACAATTTCCCTCTTCTTACCGCTTAAGTGACATATTCATTTTACTGCTTTAGGCTTTTAACATATTATTTTTAGAGACGTTCAATATAGTAATAATTATAAATTGGAAACTTACCACTGCAATTTCACCTAAATTGCACTGTTAATTATTGTTTTTAAATATTTGCAAAAATTAAGTAAACTCTACAACTCCACTAAAGTTACTGCATTCGTGATGCAAGTAACATTAAGGAAGCCGTGAAAAAATCAACAAGATCCAGACTCATCACAGACTGGGGAAAAAAAAATACAGACGTATATCACGGCCTGCTGAAGTATAGTAAACACAGAAAATATTTTAAAGCAACAATGTTGAAGATAGATATTTTTGTTTTCCAAATTTGCCATCATTGAACAGAAACCAAGATGCAGATTTCATTGCAAGTAATTAGAAATTCCTCTTTCAGGTAAGTAATAAACGATCTTCGCACAAAATAATGTACGATACACGAGCGGTATGCTTTCTTTCAATTCTCGGAAATTAAAAAAGCTCAA
The DNA here is from genome assembly GCF_040183065.1 of Periplaneta americana. Classification (NCBI taxonomy): domain Eukaryota; kingdom Metazoa; phylum Arthropoda; class Insecta; order Blattodea; family Blattidae; genus Periplaneta; species Periplaneta americana. The sequence continues at coordinate 1,163,532 of NC_091120.1, read as the reverse complement.
CAACGTTTCGTTTTTTCAAACTTTTCCTCGAACATGAAAACTTCAACATACCGCTTTTGTAACGCATATTATTATTGTAGGCAGATAGTCATAGGTAAAATGTTAGTTGGTAGGAAAGTTGTAGTCCACACCTGTGGAGTAACGGTCAGCGCGTCTGGCCGCGAAACCAGGTGGCCCGGGTTCGAATCCCGGTCGGGGAAAGTTACCTGGTTGAGGTTTTTTCCGGGGTTCTCCCTCAACCCAATACGAGCAAATGCTGGGTAACTTTCGGTGCTGGACCCCGGACTCATTTCACCGGCATTATCACCTTCATTTCATTCAGACGCTAAATAACCTAGATGTTGATACAGCGTCGTAAAATAACCCAATAAAATAAAAAATAAAAAAAGGAAAGTTGTAGGCGAAATGTTCACTCTTCATGTATGTATAGTAACTGTGTGTGTGTGGAATACAGCGAAAAATTAAAGTTATGGGGAATTCCAATTAAGCTTTTGTGTCATTTAAAAACTCTGTGCACCAGAGCTTTAAAAATGACGTCACAGCAGCCGGTACGCTTCTGCATTTTACGTTAAAATAAGAAGAGTAAATACACACGTTAATTTTATGTGACTTTCACGGACTCCCTGAAGCCCCGGACCCCAGGTTAAGAGCAGCTGCACTAGGAGATTAGCGACTGAGTGGCCGCACTGAACTCACCATGGCCCAGCTAACCCGGGGCATGACCGCCTATGCTCTAGGCTAGCATCTCCCACTCGAATCCACGGATTGGCAAGGCAACCGTACAAGGAGGGTCATACTGCTAATGGTATTCGAAGACTGAGGAGAAGAAAATACCGGTACCGTATACAGGGATATCATTTTATTTTTACTAACATTTCTAATATTAACCTGGCTATACCTTTGGATCAACGATTAAGAACCGGAAACACCGCTTGCTACCCCCTTGCACGACTGGAGTTCGATGATACTGGAGTAATATACAAACAAATCACTTTACTAGGTACAGGAGGGAAGAAAAGTATTTCATCCATTTACGTAAACTAGGAAATATCGCGATTTTGAGTGTGATAACTTTCATTAAGTTTTGTTTAATCAAAATACAGTACAGTATTAACAATAAGTGTTTTTACTCATGAACTGAGTTATCCATGCGAACGTATTCATTATGCAGTGTATATTATACTGTCTACAGCACATTAGCGTACAATATAGAGAATGAAGTTAAAATGAAAAATAATCATAATATAGATATTTAAACATATTTTTGAAAATGGTGGCCGTTCATTTCGATACAGGCTTCAGTTCTTTTGTGCCTATTATCGCACTATAGACTATTGCATCTAATTCCAATTGCCAGTTTCGTCCTTCGTACTAGTAACTCATGTTGAAATAATTCTATACCTACTCTATAAAAGAGTACCTTACGTACTGTAAATTCAGTCTTTACTTCTGCCCGACCCGCACAGATAAAATCACTCAGACATGCTCTCTACTGTCCGTCCAAGTGGTTATGTCGCAGGATCGTAGAAAGGGGGGGGGGGAATCACGTGATAGTTAATTACTTAACGAGGCCCTTTTATTTAAGTTATTTTAAACAGTTGCATAATATTACGTAGACGTCCAATTAATTCCTAACAGAAATTAATGTTTTCAGAAAAGAGCTAAGAAAGCCCAGCCACTAGTCTTTACAGTGGAGCGAGCAGAAGCAGGTGGGGGAAATCGGGATGCGACGTAGGCAAACGGACGACAGTACCTGTGCGAAAATATGATTTAATATTAGAAGTTTTCGTCACTGGAAAACGCGAACATATTTTTGAAACGTATTATAATCACTAACTCAGTACTGCGGCCTTGGTTCTGTGTGCAGGACAGTTGGAACTTCGTTAGTAGAAGGGGTGGGAATGAAGTATATTAAAAAACTCAGGTACAATAAAAGTTGAAGTAAAAATAAAATGATGTCCCTGTATAAATTGTCAGGTAGCGTTGTAGATAAGACGTGCAGCAAGCGGGTTCAGTTCCCGATGGGGTCATGGTTTTTCTACACTGATCTATTACTTCCGACACTATATCCCTGAGAGTCAATCAGCGAACGGAAAAATAGGCCTATATGAGTTGTGACGTTACACTGACACCAGGATTCAACGTAAGGACGGTCTACTTCCGAAATAACAAGTATTGGGATTATGAATGGTCGAGATTTAGCTTCTTAATCAGCTTATGAAAGTAAACTTATTTTTTCCTGAAGTGAACTGACTTTGCAAAATTATGATCCAATCAAACTTCTCGAGGAAAGAAATATCCATTAAAGGTCCATTTCATTTTACAGCAACATATATTTTTATTTATGAATTCATATTATGTGATTTCTTGCCAGTAAACCGCCTCGTAAAGCAGGACTTCTAGTGTAAGAAAACCTGACATCATGGAGACATCATGCATTACATGTTTTCGAGGTTACTGTTGTCAGTAATAAATTTAGTTCCGTAAGAATATCAACTTTTACAAAGGAAATCTCGAGAAGAATAGCATGCAGGCATAAAACTCTCAGATATAAAGTGAATTGTCTAGTTTTATGAAAGCATTAAAGTCGGGATCAGAGCAGAATAATTGAAACTTGTGACTGCTTCACCAACGGGGCAGATGTCGAACTGCGCTCCTTCATGTTTATTGCTTCATGTGATGATAATATAAGGTATACATCGACTCTTAGGATAAAAATCCATAAAATTTTGGACCGACCTCACTCCATTAGAAACTATCTTAGGGTAAAACTTATTTCGCCAAAATGATCCCCTACCTGTGGAGAATATTACACAGTAAAATTATTTATTTACCTTCAACCATTTAAAATATATGCCACATTATAAAAGTACTTTTGAAAAAAAAATATATATATATATAAGTTATTTGTATATTTTTCGATTAAAATAGTTATAATCTATTGAAAATAATAGATTTAGTATACAATATAGTCACATGTTTAAGCTTCAGTTTTGTACCTCAATGAAGTCTTTTGCCAATTGAAAGTCTTTTTGTCCGTCGGAAGGATAATAAATGTCGGAAAATGTGAAATAGGAGAAAACAGACACTGAAGATGGCGTAAGGTATAGAAAGTGTAGCGCGCTTATACAGGGACATCATTTTATTTTTACTTCAATTTTTATTGTACCTGAATTTTTTAATATACTTCACTCCCACCCCTTCTACTAAAGAAGTTCAACCGTCCTCCACACAGATCCAAGACCGCATATACAGTCATAGTAGCCTTACGGTCATAGTAAACAGTACGTTCCAAAAAAAAAAAAAGTTCGCGTTTTCCAGTGACGAAAGAGCTTCCAATATTGAATCATTTTCCATTTACCTACGTCGCATACCGGTTTGCCCCACCTGCTTCTATTCGCCTCTCTGTAAGTGATAGTGGCTGGGCTGTCTTAGCTCTTTTCTGAGAACATTAATTTCTGTTAAGAATTGGACGTCTACGTAATATTATACCCACACAACTGTTTAAAATAACTTAAATAAAAGGGCCTCGTTAAGTAATTAACTGTCACGTGATTTCCTCCCTTTCTACGACGCTGCGACATAACCACTTGGACGGACAGTAGATAGCATGTCTGAGTAATTATGCGGATCGGGCAGAAGTGAAGATTGAATTTACAGTACGTAAGGTACTCTTTTATAGAGTAGGTACGGAATTATTTGAACATGAGTTACTAGTACGATGTACGAACCTGGTAATTGGAATTACGTACAATAGTCTATAGTGCGATAATATGCACATTAAAACTGAGGCCTGTATCGAAATGAACGGGCACCCTTTTCTAAAATTTGTTTAAATATCCATATTATGATTATTTTTCAATTTAACTGCATTCTCTATATTGTATGCTAATGTGCTGTAGACAGTATAATATACACTGCATAATGAATACGTTCGTGAGTAAAAGCAATCATTGTTAATACTGTACAAAACCTAATGAGAATTATCAAACTCAAAAGAGTGATATTTCCTAGGTTACGTAAATGGATGAACTACGTTTCTTCCCTCCTATACCTAGTAGAGTGATTTGTTTGTATTTTACGCAAGTATCATCGAACTCCAGTCGTGGAAGTGGGTAGCAAACGGTGTTTCCGGTTCTTAATCGTTGATCCAAAGGTATAGCCAGGTTAATATTAGAAATGTTAGTAAAAAAATGATGTCCCTGTATTATATATGCCCAAGAAATTATTGAGGTAATGGGTACAAGTTATATATTTTAAAACTAGAAGAAATAAACTTGCAGATGAGGGAAAAACTTATTTACCAAAATTTTGAAGAAATCTGACATTTATGGAGTCGATGTATACCTTAATTAATCATTTAACTTATGTTTTAATTATGGTGGCCACAAGCGTACCTCTGTCGGTTGAGGTGCTTGCCCGATGATCCGGAGTTGCGTTCGGGCGTGGGTTCGATTCCCATTTGGGCTGATTACTTGGTTGGGCTTTTTCTGAAGTTGTCTCAAACCGTAAGACGTATGTCAGGTAATCTATAGCGAATTCTAAGCCTCCTCTCGCCAAACACCATCTCGCTGTCACCAATCTCAACGACGCTAAATAACCGAGCAGTTGATACAACGTCGTTAAATAAGCAAGTGAAAAGATTATGGTTCCTTACTAAACATCCCGTTCGGAAGCCCTTGACATGCTGCCCTACCCAGATTTCACACTTTAAGCTAGTTTCGTTTGTCTGTAAGTAAATGCAATACAAAACAAAATTTTGCAAACCGGGGAACCTTATTTTCAGAAAACATTAAATTTTCACAGTCATGGTTTAGTAATAAACCCCAACTGGTGTGAAGCACGGAAACATAAAGATGATCATTAAGAATGTCTCCTTGAAAATCTGGCTTACATACTGATAGAGATGTACGTAATGAGTGCATGGATTTGCTGATGTAGGTTAAACTTCATTCTTTCTTTCCTCGTTTTATTTTCTTAAGTTTTGTTTATTTATTTACGCTTTTTTAACAGGTAGGTAATATCGCGTGTATAGGATCTTTGGGTACGTCGTGATTCTGTTTCTATTGCCATATTATTCATTCATTGTTTTCTGTCCAATAGCAGGTCTTTCACTCCAAAAACATTCCAATCTTTTCTATTTTCTGCCTTCCTCTTAATCTCCGCATATGAGTCATACATCTTATCATCTGATATCTTCTTCTGTCCCAAACTTTTCTCCCGTTTACCATTTCTTCCAGTGCATCCTTCAGTAAGCATTTCTCTTCAATCAGTGACCCAGCCAATTTCCTTTTCTTTTCTTGATCAGTTTCAGTGTTAGGCCTATTCTTTCTTCATCCACTATTTCCAGCACAGCTTCATTTTTTATTTAATCCCTCAATTTCACACGCTGCATTCTTCTCCATATTCACATTTCAAAAATGCTTCCAGTCGTTTCTCTTCACTTCGTCGTAATGACCATGTTTCTGCTCCATACAATGCCACACTCCACACAAAGTACTTCACTAGTCTCTTCCTTAGTTATTTTTCCAGAGGTCCGCAGAAGATATTCCTTTTTCTATTAAAAGCTTCCTTTGCCATTGCTATCCTCCTTTTGACTTCCTGGCAGCAGCTCATGTTACTGCTTACAGTACACCCCAAGTATCTGAAGCTGTCCACTTGCTCTACTGCCTCATTTAGTATTCACACGTTTATCTTCTTTATTTTTTTTCGACAACCATGGTATTCGTCTTGTTTGAATTCATCTTCATCCCATAATGCTCACAGCTGTCATTTAGCTCCAGTAGCATATCCTTTAGTATCATCTGCTATTCTCCTAATAACGCCATATCATCAGCAAACCTTTTGCACTTTATTCTTATTCCTCCTACTATCACTCCTCCCATGTTCTGAAAAAAAACAGTTCTTCACTAAATCCTCGAGGAAGATGTAGAACGTGTTATTTAGTTTATTAAATTGAATACAAGGATGTTTCTTGATTCAATATTTTCAATGAGATTTCCAAATAATTTTTATGGTTAAGGGGATACTTTTCTGAAAATCATGAAAATTTACTTAAAAAAAGGCTATTTCAGTTCTTTACAGTATATATTTTCACACCCCAAATGAATTTAGTTCAATTCTGATTATAAATATGTTTAAATGTTTTTTAATTCAGACTGTAAAGTGGCGTGGCATTTAAAGAGCTATCAAAATTATTTTGTTATCAAAGAAATCTTTTTTTTTTTTTTACAAATTTCTGATTACAAGTCTAGTAACTTTTCGTTCTAAAGTTGGCTCCCTGAAGTCATTAGATGAATGTAGAGTAGGAGAATTTTTCTTTCAAATCCATTTTTTCCGTAAGTTTATTTTTCTTGATTCAACACCAACTTTTTTATGCCAAATATTAATCAGTCTGGATAAAATTTTTACTGCAAGTATTTATGACGTAGATACCAATAAATTAATGTATAAATCTATTTATAAGCAATATAAAGGGATTCTATTTTAAGCAATGCTTAGTTCCATTACTTAGATTTACTTTTGTTATTTTATATAAGTTAGAAAATATGTTAATAATTTATTTAAGATGTTACTGCGTTCTTGAATTTGTGGGAAAAGTGGCATAAGTCAGTTCCACAAACATTCTTTATTAATTTATTGACAACTTACGGAACATCTGCTCGCTTGGGAAAAGAGTATTTCTCCCATTACAATAATTCATACAGAAGAAAATCAAATCGACATAAACCAGTGTGAAGACAGTTTTTTTCCTTCTCCTGTAAAGCTAACATTTCTGACTTGTGTCACTTTTCCCGAGCGCTACAGATTTAATTCTTCATAAATCTGAATTTAGCTATACGTTTGACATAAATTTTACTCCTAAGAAAAGTAACTTGTTTCGTTCTTTGAATTCAATGCAGCGTGAGACTGACATTTATTAGACAAACTTTGAAATTAACTTGAATTTAGAAATTGCTTCTGAACTGCGTAAATAACCAGTTTATCACTGCACACCTCTTCCTTGCTGTTACACATAACTGAACTCCATTCATATTTCTGTATTCATAACGGATACTTGAACGTTCACAATAACGTGGGAAGTTATTTAATAAGCAAATGTAAATAAAACAATAAAAACCACGTAATGTGTTTCGTGAGTCGTAATAGATGTCTACCAACTGCAGTGCAATAGGCCTGGTTTTGACATTGACTACATAACCGTCCTCACAGCTGCGGGGAAGGCATGTTTCCATGTGTTGCAAGTTCAACTGAATTTACTGTGATGTATTTTTTTCTTAAAACAAAGTCGATTTTTCACTGCGTAAAAAGAAAATAGCAACAGGATTTTTCCCCTTCTTATTTCAAGGATTTACTCTGTTGAAGTTACTGTCACTGAACACCTTCCACCCTTATTAATCAGTTTCAGTTTTCTTCTGCTGCTCCGCGTATTCCTCCACATAAGATGCTTGCTGCCCTGCTCATTGATTTGTTCGTAATCCAACTTTCTATTCTTCAGGCAAATTGTCATCACATCCCCATATTTATTCATTCCGCGCTCGGCTCTGCAATAACAATTCATAATAGTAGTAAATAAAGAGAGTAAAAGTAAATAATAATTTAGATAAGTAGTGATAGTGAAACAATAATAATAATAATAATAATAATAATAATAATAATAAAAATAATAATAATAATAATAATAACAATAATATCAGGAGGTAATTTGAAGCTATTATAATATGTTCTTTAGTCAACTGTGCGAAGACAGGTTGGAACCTCATATGTCACACCAATAAGACATCATTCGTGACGCAGCTACACCAGGAAATAATGGGGTAGGATAATTAGTTCCTGTAGTCCTCAATCGCATAAACCGCCTCTAGTAAGATATGTATAAGCATTAGGCCTATATTATTGGAACTACTTACAAATGGATTTTAAGGAACCCGGAGGTTCATTGCCGCCCTCACATAAGCCCGCCATTGGTCCCTATCCTGTGCAAGATTAATCCACTCTCTATCATCATATCTCATCTCCCTCAAATCCATTTTAATATTATCCTCCCATCTACGTCTCGGCCTCTCCAAAGGTCTTTTTCCCTCGGCCTCCCAACTAACACTCTATATGCATTTCTGGATTCGCCAATACGTGCTACATGTCCTGCCCATCTCAAACGTCAGAATTTAATGTTCCTAATTATGTCAGGTGAAGAATACAATGCGTGCAGTTCTGTGTTGTGTAACTTTCTCCATTCTCCTGTAACTTCATCCCTCTTAACCCCAAATAATTTCAAAACAATCTTATCCTCAAACACCCTTAACCTATGTTCCTCTCTCAAAGTAAGAGTCCAAGTTCCACAACCATACAGAACAACCGGTAATATAACTGCTTTATAAATTCTAACTTTCAGATTTTTTGACAGCAGACTAGATGACAAAAGCTTCTCAACCGAATAATAACAGCCATTTTATTGGAACTACTACAGTACTATTTGGAGGCTGCCGAGAATTAATTGATAAATATTTCCCTAGTTTATTCTTTTCTTCGTTCGGCGTCTGACAGTCTCGGTAGGGAATTACAAAGCCGAGGAACAGTTACAGCGAAAGAAGAAGTGTCAGATAGAGGTATAATTAATCGAATCGAACTGGATGGACAAAACGGTATCGACTGCAGTTCCTTGCTTACTGAATACTGAATCATTGGCTTATTTTTATAGTAGCACAATCAGAACGCACTAATTGCAAGATTACTTATAATAATTGCTTTGATTATACAGATATAACTGAAAACATTGTGCGTGTTTTTGTATTAGTAATTTAAAGGTTCAGGCAGTATCCAATTTATCTTATTTAGCTATATAGCGAAAGGTATGGGGAATTATAGGAAGAGCGAACGGATTCCGATAGCAAAGAGGCTTACGGTGTGAAAAATGATGGGATACTGCAAGGCTTGATCTACGATCCCACATTAACTCGTGCGCGGGTTTATTACAGAGATTCTATCCCCGCGAAATAAACAGAGATCTTTGTAATGACTGCTAACAGCGACATTGATACCTTTGCAGCCTGAGCTGCAGAGAGCACTGAACATCGACATTCAACGTGGGTCAGCAATTTTTACCTGGAGCCTTCTAACACTGACAGGATTCTTTCACGTGCCGTAAATCTACGAAAAGACACCCACAGCTTCATTTTTCTCCCGGCCCTGGGCACTAGTACTTCAATCGAGTCCCTGCAAACTAGCCCTTAATGTTTTTGTCCGATAAGAGTAGGCAGTAAGGTAAGCGTTGTTGAGTGACGGATTGCATAAGGCAGGCTGATCATGGGAAGTTAATCTCTCTACGATTTCCACAAGGCATAAGGATTGCAATAAGTTTTGCGTTCTGAAAGGACAGCATAGCGCCAGATATGTTACATACAAACCTATAACTAAACCTGTAACAAATTTAAATGTAAAATGGCATTTTAGGATGCTCGTATGAAAATTTTACAATAATAATTATCTCATGATTTTCTTTAGGAAAGACAAGAATAACGAAACACGAAGAGCTGAAACATGTAAGTGACAATAAGCTTTCTCTACGAAAATATTGAAAGCATCGTAAGAGATAGTTACCGAATTTCACAGGAAATTCTAACAGATATGAAGCTACAATGTGAGCGGTTAGTTTATTAAAAAGTACCCCATTGTAGTAGCCGACGAAATACGCTCTTAGAAACTCTGCTTAAAATAAGACTTTCTCGACATACAGTGACAAGCAGAATAGAAGAAATCATACAGTGTCAAGTAGAACACAAGAAATCATAGTGTCAAGAAGAATAGAAGAAATCATACAGTAACAAGTAGAATAGAAAAAATCATAGTGTCAAGTAGAATAGGAGAAATCATACAGTGTCAAGTAGAATACAAGAAACCATACAGTGTCAAGAAGAATAGAAGAAATCATACAGTGGCAAGTAGAATAGAAGAAATCATACAGTGACAAGTAGAATAGAAGAAATCATACAGTGTCAAGTAGAATAGAAGAAATCATACAATGTCAAGTAGAATACAAGAAATCATAGTGTCAAGAAGAATAGAAGAAATCATACAGTAACAAGTAGAATAGAAAAAATCATAGTGTCAAGTAGAATAGGAGAAATCATACAGTGTCAAGTAGAATACAAGAAACCATACAGTGTCAAGAAGAATAGAAGAAATCATACAGTGGCAAGTAGAATAGAAGAAATCATACAGTGACAAGTAGAATAGAAGAAATCATACAGTGTCAAGTAGAATAGAAGAAATCATACAATGTCAAGTAGAATACAAGAAATCATAGTGTCAAGAAGAATATAAGAAATCATACAGTAACAAGTAGAATAGAAAAAATCATAGTGTCATGTAGAATAGGAGAAATCATACAGTGTCAAGTAGAATACAAGAAACCATACAGTGTCAAGAAGAATAGAAGAAATCATACAGTGACAAGTAGAATAGAAGAAATCATACAGTGACAAGTAGAATAGAAGAAATCATACAGTGACAAGTAGAATAGAAGAAATCATACAGTGCCAAGTAAAATAGAAGAAATCATACAGCGTCAAGTAGAATAGAAGAAATCATACAGTGTCAAGTAGAATACAAGAAATCATACAGTGTCAAGTAGAATACAAGAAATCATACAGTGTCAAGTAGAATAGAAAAAATCATACAGTGTCAAGTAGAATAGAAGAAATCATACAGTGTCAAGTAGAACAGAAGAAATCATACAGTGTCAAGTAGAATAGAAGAAATCATACAGTGTCAAGTAGAATACAAGAAATCATACAGTGTCAAGTAGAATAGGAGAAATCATACAGTGTCAAGTAGAATACAAGAAATCATACAGTGTCAAGAAGAATAGAAGAAATCATACAGTGTCAAGTAGAACAGAAAAAATCATACAGTGTCAAGAAGAATAGAAGAAATCATACAGTAACAAGTAGAATAGAAGAAATCATACAGTGTCAAGTAGAATAGGAGAAATCATACAGTGTCAAGTAGAATACAAGAAATCATACAGTGTCAAGAAGAATAGAAGAAATCATACAGTGACAAGTAGAATAGAAGAAATCATACAGTGACAAGTAGAATAGAAGAAATCATACAGTGTCAAGTAGAATAGAAGAAATCATACAGTGTCAAGTAGAATAGAAGAAATGGGTTTGATATTGGAAGTGAAGTGAAAATAAAAAAAATCATCGTATTCTTTGTTTGAATTAGACAAAAACGATGATGTTAGCAACACTTCACATGTAGCCTATTATTTTATTAGATGAGTTGATACAAATCTTAAAATGCACGAAGAATAAAATTATTGTTGGATTTTGTGATACTCATTCAAGTCTGACAGATTTCGAACTAGTTTGCTTCTCAGACTTTCACCGACATCTTATGAACTAAGCAGATAAATTGGTAACAGGCAGAAAATTCCATTCATTTTCGTGTGAGCTTGAGTGATATTGAATAATATTGTGTTTAAATAGGCCTAAGGCTGAATTATTATTTTCAGTTTCTATACTCCCGAGTTGCTAACTGTAGTTTAAGACAATATTTTCATTATTGCTTTGTTTTAGTTTTGTTAATATGGGGTAAGTCTTCCTAGTTAAAACAAAGTTAAAAACGTTTATCTTGCAGTCACGTTTTCTTCCATAATATAGACATAAATTGTGATTTAATAAAGAGACGATGTAACTAGCTTCCTTCGTAAAAAAGGGAGACGAAAAACAGGGAACTCACTTCTGTTCTCGGCTGTCTGACAACATGAAATTCATTGATTTGACTAAACAGTTTACGATTTATGAGACCTAATCTAAAACTGTATTTTGTTTGCTCACGTGAAATGATTAGTACTAATTCCGAAAACAGAATACTACTTTGAAATATATAGCGTACTTAAAAAACTTACAAGCACTTTCTTTCTTGGAGAAGTCCCTACCATGCTATTTCCTCTCTTGAATATTTTAATAAAATCGAAACACGGAATAAATTCATTAAAATGTGAAATATACAGGGTTAGTTAAAAGTCCCGCACCACCTAAATAACTTTTGAAGCATATGGTTCAGTGACATGAAACTTGGTACGTGAGGATAACCATGTACTAAGAACTCAATAATGGTATTACAGAGTTTTTTGCACTTCCGGTTTAACCGGAAGTAACTCCAACTCTCTTATTTTAAATGGAACACCCAATATATTATTTTATTTTTGAAGAGCTTTTCAAAAAGTACCCACACTCGATACTTCTGTACAAATTCAGTGTTGCTAGGTCAAGAAAACAGAAAAGTGTATCGAATATTAAAATAATAAAATACTCCTTCCTTAACAAAAACAAAACAAAGCTAGCTCACCTTCTAAATTATGTGTTCAAATTGGTAGCCCTCAGCTGCTTTACAATGTGTCACTCGATCATAGAAACCATTTAAGGAATGAATTAACCAGGCGTTAGGAATATCTTGCACCACTTCCATTTTTTTTAGCAACACTGAATTTGTACAGAAGTATCAAGTGTGGGTAATTTTTGAAAAGCTCTTAATGAGCTTTATTCAAAAATAAAAAAAATATATTGGGTGTTCCATTTAAAATAAGAGAGCTGCAGTTACTTCCGGTTAAACCGGAAGTAGAAAAAACTCGGTAATACCATTATTGAATTCCTAGTATTATCCCCACATGCCAAGTTTCATGTCACTGAACCACATGCTTCAAAAGTTATTTAGGTGGTGTGGGACTTTTAACTAACCTGTATTTCTGTCCATTAGCCACATGCATGTTTCATACCAAGTAGGTGTATCAGTTATATCTTATTTAATTACACTTACCTGAATATAGAGTTGAATTGGAATCACAACGCAACATTATGTATTGCTATTAATATTAATACCGATATTACTAATTAATTGTTAATTCACAAGCTTAGACACTTGCATTTCCATCAGTTTACTTTACTGCAAACCGTAATCATTGCTGCCAACATAACAGTTACAAAATAACTGCCAGTTGTAGTATTTGTCTGTACCCGAAATTCGAAACGAAGTTGATAAAAGAAAATTCAACCTGAGACCTAGAAAATCACTATAATCCACTAGCATATGTAGTAATAGGGCAAAAATTCTTAGGTTTCACCTTTAGGATATTAGAGAGAGAGAGAGAGAAATAACTCGTCCGGCCTTAATAATTAAGGATGACCACGAGGATCCGGAAATTAATAGCAAACAAATATAATCAATTAAATATGAATATTCTTATAAAAATAAAATGTATAATTAAGCACCATTGATTATCAATTATAAAATAAAATCTTAGAAGATAACTATAAAATTATACTTATAAATAAAAGATTTTATTTAAATTAGCATATCCTTAATTAAGGCCTTCTGAGTGGTATCAATGAAACTGTATAATCTGCAGGGAATCTTTAAGAATTTGCGAGATGATTTTTTGAATTTAAAAAGATGATATTGATAATTGTTTTAAAAATGATACGTAAATTTTGGTAAAGAACTCCGAGCACCAAAAAATAAACCTGTCACTGACCAATTGAAGAGAGGGATGTTATACTTGGCACTAAGGTAGGGAATACAAGGTTTATAAATGGCCCTCTTTTCCTGATCAACCTGATGAGCTTGGTTTAGATCTCTCTCCATGCGTATAGTTGGATCTATGATAATAGCCTTTTGTTGTTGCCTGTTTATTGCTGTTATATCCGCTCTTCTGTGAGAGTCGTCTTCAGAAATACGGTGGACCTCTTCATGAACTTCCCAACCCTTGTTCCGAAGAAGACAGGCGATAGCTCCACGGACTCTATGATGCCTGTTGTTACGCAATAACTCTCCTTTCCGAGAAAAGCCCAAGACGTGGCCAAGAGTTTCTGTCTCGTTGCAGCCAGGTTGACGGCAACGGGTCGTGCAGTAGTAGGTTATTTTGCGACGCTGTATCAACATCTTAGGTTATTTAGCATCTGAATGAGATGAAGGTGATAATGCCGGTGAAATGAGTCCGGGGTCCAACATCGAAAGTTACTCAGCATTTGCTCATATTGGGTTGAGGGAAAACTCCGGAAAAAACCTCAACCAGGTAACTTGCCCCAACCGGAAATCGAACCCGGGCCACCTGGTTTCGCGGCCAGACGCGCTAGCCGTTACTCCACAGGTGTGGGGCACTGCAGTAGGTTGCAGGACATCTTGATTGCATTAATATATTCCGAAGACGATAAATTCTTTTTGGTGCTGACCCATGAATTGGCTCTTGGATATTCCTCATAGATGACTACAGATGACTGATCATGAATATACACACGAGAATCCCTTGGAAATGCTAGCCGCTCTCGCCAATACATGGCACACGTTTCTCCGGGAGTCACTAGCAAGAAGCTGTAACCTTTTTTCTGAATTGTAATATTCATACTGCTGCTCTGATCTGTTACAACTACGGATATGTACCTGTTATAGGCCTACACGTAAGTGAATTCTTTCTGAAATTATCGGTCTACATGTTGAGCAACTTATATGAACGCTTTTGTACTTCAAACCAAGCAAATTAATGAATAGCAATGAGGCAGCTTCAACCAATGGTTCCAGGCTACTCGTGTAGTTGCGGATCAATTATCAATGTTTTTCTGAATAATCCTCGATGAGCAACAATCCTTCCCTAATTACGGGAAGTATTCAGAATGATGAGATGGAAGCAATTATGGGTATGGAGAGGCAGTGAAATTCCAGCAAACCACCCCACTCGTCCCTGGACCAGCCCCCTCCGCGCGTCACCAGCCGACGTTCGGGGAATCCCACTGTTTTCAATTCAAAATATTCATTCATTTCATAAAATGGATCAACAATTAGCCAAGCGTACCGGCTTTCATTTCGAAACTTCTCAGTCTAAATAACTATTTATTTCAATTGAATTTAATTTCAACACAAATGCATCAATTTTTATTTGAGGGGGAAGCAAAAAATCAGTGTTAATTGCAGTGGCGACCGCTCTTTATCTGCTGCAGCACTTAGTTAATTTTCTGTCCCTAGCATAATCTTAGTTATGTTTTTTTTCTTTCATTCGTATTACGAGTTGCAATGCACGAAGAATCGGGAACTGCTATTGTCTAAATCAGTAGTGTCAGAGTTGTAAGCTCCAAAACCGGTTGTGGAGCTAGATCGGAGCTTGAACTTGCTTATGTCTGTGGAAACACCGGAGCACGCAACCAGTCTAGTGGAGCGCTCCGCTCCGTTTAGCCTCTGTCTGACATCGCTGGTCTACAGCTTGTGCGTCGTCTGCAAGTCCTAGTCGGTAATGTGTGCTCACTTCCTTATCGCCGTGAACTGCAGTGAAATGCAGCGAACCTTGCACATGTGCACAGAGCTTACATTCTCTTGAAGCACTTTCAATTCATTGACATTATTAACTATTGTGACATGATCATTCTCATAATTCAGCTTACAAATAAGATGTTGGGTTTTACTCCAATTAATTAAAAGATAATAAATTAGCTCTAAACTACTTACAAGCTTAATAAACATACAATATATACAGGGACATCATTTTATTTTTACTAACATTTTTAATATTAACCTGTCTATACCTTTAGAGAACCGGAAACACCGCTACAGTACTGTATTAAGAATAAGTGTTTATACTCACGAAGTGAGTTATCCATTCGAACGTATTCATTATGCAGTGTATATTATAATGTCTACAGCACATTAGCGTACAATATAGAGAATGAAGTTAAATTGAAAAATAATCATAATATGGATATTTAAACACAATTTTGAAAATGGTGGCCGTTCATTTCGATACAGGCTTCAGTTCTTTTGTGCATATTATCGCACTATAGACTATTGCATCTAATTCCAATTGCCAGTTTCGTCCTCCGTACTAGTAACTCGTGTTGAAATAATTCTGTACCTACTCTACGTACTGTGAATTCAATCTTCACTTCTGCCCGACCCGAAAATATAAAATTACTCAGACATGCTATCTGCTGTCCGTCCAAGTGTTTATGTCGCAGGATTGTAGAAAGGGAGGAAATCACGTGACAGTTAATTACATAACGAGGCCCTTTTATTTAAGTTAAATTAAACAGCTGTATAATATTACGTAAACTTCCAATTCCTAAGAGAAATTAACGTTTTCAGAAAAGAACTAAGACAGCCCAGCTATTACAGAGGGGCGAGCAGAAGCAGGTGGGGGAAATCGGGATGCGATGTAGGCAAACGGACAGTACCTGTGCGAAAATATGATTCAATATTGAAAGCTCTTTCGTCACTGGAAAACGCGAACATATTTCTGGAACGTACTATACTCAGTAACTCAGTACTGCTTACTATCTGCGGTCTTGGTTCTGTGTGGAGTTGGAACTTCCTTAGTAGAAGGGGTGGGAGTGAAGTACATTCAAAAACTCAGGTACAATAAAAATTGAAGTAAAAATAAAATGATGTCCCTGTATAAAACACAGTTGTATGAACACTCTACAAATGACGATAATTAAGATTGCTAAAATTCAGGCATGTTTCGGAGGGTGCCCCTCCATCTTCAGTGACATTACCACGATGCTGGTTCAGGTGTTCGACCGCGATGCGTCGTGGTAATGTCACTGAAGATGGAGAGGCACCCTCCGAAACATGTCTGAATTTTACCAATCTTAATTATCATCATTTGTAAAGTGTTCATACAACTGTGTTTTATATATATTGTATGTTTATTATCTAACCCATGAACACTGTTTAATTGACCTTACATGTGTGAGTTAAACAGTTGCAAGCTTGTTCCATAGTTTGTGATCAGAAGCTCGACTCACGAAGATACCTGACATTAATATTTAACACATTTTGTAACGATAATAATAATAACAATAATAATAATAATAATAATAATTCGTGCAACTACACCTCTTGAAGGGCTCAGACCGACCAGCCGGGTGCTGGCTTCACATTCACATGCCGAAGCAGAGGTTGACGATCATCCAACCAGAATGGAGATATCGTGTGGTTAGCTCGATGATCTCCCCCAGATGTTATAGCTGGCTTTCGCAACCGAATTTCGCTACAATCGTGGCTCCCCAAGTGCATCATAATACTGGGTGGGCACCGGTCCCACAAACTAGCCGAAATTTCATGAGAAAATTTCTTCCCCCATGAGGACTCGAACCAGCGCGCATTCCGTAACGCGAGTCCTAGGCGGGATGTCTTAGACCGCGACGCCACGGCGCGTTATCAGATCCTAAAGCTCGACTTCACAGCTGTTTGGCCGTTCAGCTCTCTGAGATCTCACTCCCGCTGGTAATCACCACGCCAGCGCTTGTTGGCTGCACTTAACAACCCTCATAATGAAGTACAGTTCATCACTTATTAATTTCTTTGCAATTTCCCGGCCCTCACTGTTTTAATATTCTCATCAACCTTACCCACCACAATTAATTTCTAATAATGGTTCCAGGCATTTATATGTTGGTCTCCGAAATCATTTCGAAACATCATTGAAAAGTCGTGTACGGCTTGATTGCGTATAGCCAATTCCAAGTGGAAATCACTAAAGCATCTGAAAGTGGCTTAAAATTGCAATTAGTGTAGCTTCTCGTCATATATTGCAACACATGCTCACCTTCTGCATCATACTGGATAACGTTCGTAGTGCGTTGAAAATAGCGACAAGCGGACGGCTATTTGGTCACACAGTTTGTATTACATTTCTATGCGCTGCTTTCTCTTTGCAGTAAGTGTAGCCTACTGGTGTGCAGGTTTCAATATCCTTGTGTGAAAGGCTACTCTGTTAGATATGACTCACTATTTCAATCGTCATTATCTGAAATTGTTGAAAAAACGTTAGACTGGCAGATAAAATTTTCCTAGGAAAAACAAGCATTATAAACGCATGCTACATTTCCGTGTAATCGTTGCAGTGAATAATAATGTGCATTCATTTGTTACGAACTTGAACTTTCTGCAGATCCTACCACTTAAAATGATTTTATCTTTCTTTCAGTATTACATGACGTTATTGCTACGTAACAATAATACTACAAGATACTTCTGCTGTCTAACATTTCTTCGTGTTTCGTCAGGCTATTGCGTACGTCATGCGGCACTGAAAACCCACTACTTCTCTGTGTACTTTCCTAGAAATTCTCTAAAATGTGTATTATTCAATTCATTAATTAAATCGATTATTATTGAAAGGTCACATGTCCACTTTTTTGACAAATTGAGTCATGCCCACCATTATACTGGGTGTTCATTTCAAAGTGTGTCATGACGTCACTGTTGTGAGTCAGCGATTTGAAGCGAGTTTCAGATTTTATGTCAGAGAAGTTGCCTATTAATCAAGGCGTTCAATCTGAACTTCAGAACGTGTACGGTATAACTTGAACGTCGTAATAACAGATGGCGGTCTGTACGGTCTGTGTGCTACCATAACCTCTTCCGAACTGTGTTTTGCGCAGGCAAGTCGTACACAGGGTATTTGTTACCATCCGTTGCATACCGCAACATTCCACAACACAAATCAAATGCTCCGTGTCCATATTGACCGTCCAAGTTAATGTCAACAAATACGTAAGTAATCGTCTTAACCCTCTCGCCATATCCCGACAGTAAGAAAAAAACTCACCTCAGTACGTGTTTCCAAACAATTCACATTCCTGCCACTACCGGCGTTACCGCACGTATCGGTACGTACTCGTACTTCCAGAGTCCGTGGGTATCCACGGACTCTGCGTACTTCAGAATGAACGCCGTACTTTCTAGGCAACTTCTCTCGCATTTAGGTAATACGCGTCTGCGGGAGTGTAGGAAGATTGAATTCTCTACGCTCATCGGCTAGCCACATGGCGGCATACAGCGAGCCATGACACATTTTGAACTGAACACGCAGTATTCTTGTTACTGTAGAGCACCGTTTGCTGAAGAAAAGGCACAACTATGTGCACTCTACCGAATGTTACAGTGTAAAGAAGTTTCCTTTTAGTATTGAAAGGGCACGTGTTCAGGACATATTATGTCCTATCAGTAACGAACTCTCTTCTTTTCCCATCATTCTTTGCATGATGTACAATATGAAATCTCATGATTCCATTCTTTCTTTACAACAGTCACAGATTGGCGAGTAGTTGAATCATTAGGAAAAGGAGTTCCTAAAGATCACAATATATTTTTTAAATTTCACAATATTCAGTGATGGTTTTTGATGCTAAGTCCTCGGGTACAGTGGTTGCATATGAATATATTGATGGGGTAATGACACACACATTGAAGTTACTGCATAGAACTAATGCGATGTATCCTAATGACTTGAAACTACTTTAAAGTAAATCATATTATGGAAAAGTTCCAATAAATAACAAGAAAGTTGAAGATGTCAGCAAAGTTGTACAGTAGCCTATGTACTTCTTGAATATCTTCAATTTTATGAAGAAATTCCCCAGTAACCAATAGAAGAAAAATCAATGAAGATGACAGAAAACTTCAGAGGAAATGTTTAATGGAGAAACTTAAAGCTTTTATGATTTTAAATTGCTTTATTTCAGAAATAAGATATATTTCCGTAGCAAAATAATGTTCTTAACAGTTGCATTCTTACATATTTGTTAGTCAATAATAGTTAAAACACATTTAAGAGCAAAAAAAAATAATTTTATTACGTTTTACTTATTGTTTATTATTGAAAGGGCACAAGTCCATCATAAATATTATTTTTTTTACAGTTAAGTTTTAGTGATGTTACCATTAATTCATGCATGTAAATGTAACTTAACACCTTTGTCGTCGAATAAAAAAATATCTGATTACATTACAAAGTATACCATTAGCAAAATAAACAGTTTTTGCTTCTTCTGTAAAATTGACAAATGTGGACATGCGAACTTTAAAAAATAATCGGTTCAATTGGAATGTCACTGGCTATCGTGGTACATAAAATCCATGCTAAATTTCGAGTTAATAGCTTGATAATTTGCAAATTTTAATGGTACTAGCTCTTTTGGATTAGTTCAACACATATTATGTCCTGTTGGAATTGCAGTGCCTTTCAGTGCAATGTTTTTTCACTTTTATATTTATTTTACACAATGCATATTTAATATTGTCAATATTAACAATTAAGTTATCAGTTGAATACTCCTCAGCTATGTCCTCCAACATTATACGCTTGAGCGTCCTACCTAAGACATTTTACCTTTGCAATCAGCCGCAAAGATGTAGGCCCAGTTATTCAAATAATACGACTAGTAACAGAACAGCACTGATAGATAACAGTACTCACTGTGACTGAGTCCACGTTTTGACTGGCTAGAGTCAGAGGGTAGAGAATGCGTAAATATTTTCCTAGATTCCTCGGCATTAAGGGTGCTATTCATAGACATTTCGCAGCAAGCGCTACGAGCGTACTAAGCTAGCCCCGGCTATCCACTGGTTACTAGTGCAGAATTCAAACCATATCCTATCGCTAACACTGGTTTATGAATACGAAAAACGCTGATCATCCACCGGAAGCCCGCGCTAAAAATACCTATGAATACGGCCCTATAGGTTTTGACGGTAACAACTTTTGTCAGGTTTACTATGCTGCCATCTAGTTGTCACGTAAGTAGTCACGTCATAACTCCCATTTTTTTATTGTCATGATGGTGATTTTTACATAAGTTTCAGCCTTATATATAAATAAGGTTTTTACTTTAAAGTAATATAAGGAGATATTAAAATGATTTTTGGTTCCAACTTAGTTATCCTTTTCTTGAAGACATTTAATTAATCAAATTTCGCTTGAGGTAGTCAGAGCTCGAATGAGAGTGTTAGGATGATGCAGCAACTTTCGAGAAAAGTTATTTGAAATTCTTATGATGAAATCATAAAATGATTCAATCTGTAACATATCTTGGAGCTGTGCATTTGATGTGGTGTAGTCAGCACCAGTGACTTTTAAGCAGACTGATCGTTGAATTGCATGCAGTCAGTCCCATTTGAATTGCATTAGCGACACTACTGCCATTTCGTGTTCGTTTACTGCGAACGGGTGGCGATCCTGGCGGTTGTTCTCTTCAAAGAGCAACCGATTTCAACATAGGAATGAGCAATCTATATGTGATCTGGGCTATTTTGTAAATCTATATCTTCGCTGTGACGTCACATGTATTTCGAATCAGGCAACTTAATTCCAGCTTATACAGGGACATCATTTTATTTTTATGAAAATTTTAAATATTAACCTGGCTATACCTTTAGAGAACCGGAAACACGGATTGCTCCCCCTTCCACGATTGGAGTTCGATGATACTGCCGTAACATACAAACAAATCACTTTACTAGGTATAGGAGGGAAGAAAAGTAGTGCATCCATTTACGTAAATTAGGAAATACCGCGATTTTGAGTTCGATAATTTTCATTGGGTTTTTGTTTAATCAAAATGCAGTACTGTATTAACAATGAATGTTTTTACTCACGAACTGAGTTAGCCATGCGAACGTATTCATTATGCAGTGTATATTATACTGTCTACAGCACATTAGCGTACAATATAGAGAATGAAGTTAAATTGAAAAATAATCATAATATGGATATTTAAAAAACATTTTTGAAAATGGTGGCCGTTCATTTAGATAAAGGCTTCAGTTCGTTTGCGCATATTATCGCACTATAGACTATTGCATCCAATTCCAATTGCCAGTTTCGTCCTTCGTACTAGTAACTCATGTTGAAATAATTCTGTACCTACTCTATAAAAGAGTACCTTACGTACTGTAAATTCAATCTTCACTTCTGCCCGACCGCACAGATAAAATTACTCAGACATGCTATCTACTGTCCGTCCAAGTGGTTATGCCGCAGGATCGTAGAAAAGGGGGAAATCACGTGACAGTTAATTACTTAACGAGGCCCTTTTATTTAAGTTATTTTAAACAGTTGTATAATATTACCTAAACGTCCGATTCCTAACAGAAATTAATGTTTTCAGAAAAGAACTAAGACAGCCTGCTTTTACAGAGGGGCGAACAGAAGCAGGTGGAGGAAATAGGGATGCGACGTAGGCAAACGAACAGCACCTGTGCGAAAATATAATTCAATATTGGAAGCTCTTTCGTCACTGGAAACATATTTCTGGAACGTACTATACTCACTGGGTTCAGTGCTGTTTACTATCTGCGGTCTTGGATCTGTGTGTAGAGGACAGTTGGAACTTCATTAGTAGAAGGGGTGGGAGTGAAGTACATTCAAAAACTCAGGTACAATAAAAATTGAAGTAAAAATAAAATGATGTCCCTGTAGATAGCCGAAAAACTAAGCCTAGTGTGCCTAATAGGTGCTGCTGCTTTATTTCCTATACTCTTAGTCACTATACTATTTTTGTTCCTTGAATTTTTACTTTTCCATTGTTATATCATCATCATTATTACTACTATTATTATTACTATTATTATTTTTGTTGTTGTTGTTGTATGAAGTATAAATAAGGAAGTCTGTTACCCAATTTATTGCACAAATCAATATCTTAGGCAGGACTCACTATGGTCCGCGGTTAAGTGGACTTACTCAATCCCATGTTCTGAGCTCGAACAACGAATTGAACACAGGCCTCAGGGCGTCCTGTAATCTCTTGTTTACATTGGAGTCGAGATTAGAGTAGCACCATGTGTACCACCTGTAGCTAGCTGCTATGCGCTGTAATTAGCTAACCACCAATATCGGAGAGGATACATAACTTTGCACCATTCAAATATTCTAAAAGTTAAATCAATACGAAAATATAGACAGCCAGCCTTTGTGCTGGCACGCTGATTTCGTGTGTTGGATCTCTGAAACTGCAAAACTTGGCGTTGAACGTGTGCGATCAGTTCAAGTGTTATTGCCCTTCACTCGTGACAAAATTCGACGGTAACTTAATGAACGCACATCAGCGTCCCTTTGATCAAACACTGAGCAGTGGCCGTCTCCTGCGACAGTCTGTTTTTTAGCTTTTCCAACTAAACCTCGAAGATGTGATTATCATTTGTGAATGGAAAATGATCTGAAGTGAATATTATAGCCTATCATATGGATAGTATTTAGGTAAAAGAACTTATCGCACAAAAAAACTTTTTCAGGAACAACAAAAATTAAATTTTAAGACATTATTGGTTACGTTATATAAACATAATTGTCAAAAAATATCTTAACGTTTTCTAATTAAATTTTAACTCATTACACTAATTACAGCAAAAAAGTCACATTTACAAAATTGAGGGTTAAGCCCTTTACCTAAACATCATCGATATTATAATATCAATACCAAATTGTGTCATTTCATATCGTATTTAGAGATGGTGATTTTTAAGAATTTGAAAATGTATTATTATACATCGTTACAAATATTCCGCTAGATGGCAGTAGTGTGTTATGATCTGTAGCTAAAATACAATATACTGATTAAGTGAAACTCAAGAACAGTTTTTATTTCTCGTCAGAAAGATACAAAAACAATTCACAACAAAACCGTTGCCAAGGAGAGCTGAATTTCCATAGCCCACTCCGTTGTATCATGAACATAGACGTAGGCCAGTTGTGACTGCAGAACTCAGAGCCCTACAGAACTCAGAGCCCTACAGATCGGATGTTCCCTTGTTACCAGTTGTGCCAACTATATAATCTTCATTGAATTCTATGGACGATTACTAGTCAAGAAGTCTTTGTTGATTTATTTTCATTTTTATTAAAACAGTTGCATTCCACTTCAATTATCAATGTATATTAAACAATCTCTGATACGTGACTATCCATAATCTCATACAACAGAAGCTATAACATAACCTAAATAATATAAACAAGATAAATGATAGAAAAGTTTTAATTAAGGATGATAAAATAAACATGAATCATTTTAAAAGCTACAATCATTATTGAAAGTACAATGTTGGGAAACAAAGAAACAAATGCTAGGGAGGTGATAAAAACAAGCAAATGCTAGAGACGTGATAAAATTTGTATTATAAACAGCCATGATTGGTTGAAACACGTCATTTCGTACCGTTTTATAGGTCAAAAGTAGTATGACGTAGTAAAAGTGTAATAGTTTAAATTAAATACTTAAGCACAATATGCATAGCTACTACATAATGGCTTTTGGTTTAACAAATGCATATGGATATAATGGTCGAACATTAAACTGAAAACCTTGACAATACATTTCCTGTGCTACCCGATCAGTTCACATGAACGGCCTCTGTTTTTCATATTTAAATATAACAAGATCGCCAACGTTAATCACTGACCAGCTGTACAGAAATGGCTAATAGGACTACTTTGTCTCACACTATAATTTGTAACAAGGTTATATCAAAAGACGATGTTATACTCAATATAATAATAATAATAATACCATCAATGTTATAAAACTAGCAAATTTCGTAAGTAACAGCATTCTATAGGCTATGTTAAATGTCAGATTGGCAATACTTGTAGCATTTTTTCCCATCATTCCCATCGGAACACAGCTAGGCAGAGTTAAACCCCCTGCCCTCCATTATTGGAAACATCAGTGATTGACGTCATGTGTAGAGACTTTTCAAGAATTTAATACACGAAAACTTTACGTTCATATTCATCAATATCCAGTTAGTAGGCTACACCTGTTACTGTATCTGTGCTCAATCTGTACCGAAAGTGCAAATTGGATTTTGGTATAATTGGGGTCTCTCAGTTCAGAAATAGCCTATGATTTTGTTGTCAAGTGCTGGCGTGATAAACCAATCACTTTCTAGGGAATACTCTCATGAAAAATGTGAAAATTTTAGAGATTTTTTGTTTGAGAAGCATTACTATGTGTAGTTTCATCTTGCCAAAGGAATTTCATTTCCGCTTCTGAATTGATTTTTTAAAATATTCTTATAATATCGGGAGGGGAATTGAATAAAAATAGTACTTTTAAATTGTTATTTACCTTTTTTTTAGAATTTCTGACCCTACAGTTTATAATAAATATTGTCCAATCTTCATGAAAATTTGCATATACATAGACACTATGCCCTAGACAGTTCCAAGTACCGATTTGGTAAAAGTTTGTTTGTTCCCCGATGAAGAGTAATTTTTATTGTTGCCATATTAAAAAAAATATTATAAATTTACAAAACTAAAGGACATGAAGGAAAAATGATACTAGGCATTATTTCTGTAACTATTCTGCACCATATATATTATTAAAGTTTTATAAACCTAGAAACAAATTTGACTGAAAATACAAGATGTCGAAAAACACTAAAAATAATTTAAAATGTATTATTCAAAAACTAGAAAGTCAATTACTTCAAATATTCAATATTTCAATAAAACGTCTATGGGAACATTCTGTGAAAATCTGGTTGAAGAATCTCTAAAAAATGTTAAAAGTTATCGGAGTTTTCCATCCCTAGGCGTTGTGGAGGTGGAACGAAAAGTATCATAATATTATGCAGTGCCATCGCTAAGCTATACAACGGTTCAGGGAAAGACCGCTCATCGTTTAGTAATAAAATATATCCTTATCGTACCCAGCAGGAGGTGGCAGCGATCACGAAATGAATGCCTGGAAGGAATCTTTATGATTGAAAACTTCCACGATTGACTTCACTTCTAGAGACTTAATAACAATGCTACGGTCACTGGATCATAGCTCTGGATATAAGGAAGCAAAATAAATACAAATATGTATTCTGTGTGCTTGAGGATATTAATATCTACATAGTGTGTTGTTATCTTTACCTTCCGCATATGAACAAGCTTCATAAATAAAAATCTATAGACCATAAATTCTGTTAATCTCCCAATATTCATATAAACATGCAAAATCTATACTGTTTACGGTAGGCTATTAATGTTTTTCTGTAAATGTACGTTTAAAAAACTTACTTACTTAAGGGGCTTTTAAGGAATCCGGAGGTTCATTGCCGCCCTCACATAAGCCCGCCATTGGTCCCCATCCTGAGCAAGATCAATCCAGTCTCCATCATCATATCCCACCTCCCTCAAATTCATTTTAATATTATCTTCCCATCTACGTCTCGGTCTCCCTAAAGGTCTTTTTCCCTCCGGCCTCCCAACTAACACTCTATATGTATTTCTGGATTCGCCCATACGTGCTACATCCCCTGCCCATCTCAAGCGTCTGGATTTAATGTTCCTAATTATGTCAGGTGAAGAATAAAATGCGTGCAGTTCTGTGTTGTTTAACTTTCTCCATTATCCTGTAACTTCATCCCTCTTAGCACCAAATATTTTCCTAAGCATCTTATTCTCAAACACCCATAACCAATGTTCCTCTCTCAAAGTGAGAGTCCAAGTTTCACAAACATACAGAACAAATAACTGTTTTATAAATTCTAACTTTCACATTTTTAGACAGCAGACTGGATGATAAAAGCTTCTCAACAGAATAATAACAGGCATTTACCATATTTATTCTGTGTTTAATTTCCTCCCGAGTATTATTTATATTTGTTACTGTTGCTCCAAGATATTTCAACTTCTCCACCTCTTCAAAAGACAAATTTCCAATTTTTATATTTCCATTTCGTACAATATTCTCGTCACGAGACATAATCATATACTTTGTCTTTTCGGAATTTACTTCCAACCCTATCTCTTTACTTGCTTCAACTAGAATTTCCGCGTTTTCCCTAATCGTTTGTGGATTTACTCCTAACATATTCATGTCATCTGCATAGACAAGCAGCTGATGTAACCCGTTCAGTTCCAAACCCTCTCTGTTATCCTGGATTTTCCTAATGGCATACTCTAGAGCAAAGTTAAAAAGTAAAGGTGATAGTGCATCTCCCTGCTTTAGCCCACAGTGAATTGGAAACGCATCTGACAGAAACTGATTTTTTAAAATACTAGATTACAATAATTAATTATTTATCTTCACTACTTGGTTCAAGATGGTCGCCCTATGCAGGAAAATAATTTAAGGGCTTCGACCCTTTCAGCTACACATAGAAACTACAGCACTGGCTTACAATAACAGCGGTCTCGGGTTCGATTTCCAGTGATGATGGAGCGCCAGAACCAATGTTCGTGAGGTTCCCTCCAGTCATCGTCACTCTCCACTTCAATATCTACTGGGCGAGGCAAACAAGACTTGACCCTGTTAATGTGCTTGCTTGCCGCAAGGTTAAGTCGTAAAATTCGAAACACTCCAGAAAAATGCGCATTCGTGCCTTCAGAAAGCGAAACCGTGTCCTCTAGGAGGGCGAGTTCCTTCAGTTCATGTCGCCGCCATTCACTGTGCCGCATAATTCAATTAGCTCGTGTCATTGGTTCCGCAGCTTATTCCTAATAATTGATAACTCATCATCCGGACATGCATGGAAGAGGTCACCATTCAGGAACTGAATCGCTTATCTAATCTGAAGCATTAATAAGCCTATCTGCGCACGATGTGAAGTTCGCAGTAAATTAAGCCACAAATATTACACACGATACACGCCGTCAACTGGAGGCCTGGCTGCACAGATTTACATACAAATGTTATTCATAACGGGCTTTCATTTGAATACTTCCCAGTCTAAATAACTATTTATTTCAACTAAATTTAATTTTAACAAAAAAGCATCTGAATGTAGGCCTATATAGGGAGGGGGGCGTTTAAACCCAGTGTTAATTGCATTTTAAATTTCACCACCTCACTCTTCTCTGAAACTTCAAATGCCACCTCTGCACTACAGTACTTAAATTTGAGAGAGTAATTCAATTGTTTATATATCTAATTTCATTTGTTTATTTATTTTTATTGCTGGTAAGTTTTAAATGAATACAAGTTAATAATATAATGACAGATAAACTAGCCCACTCCTGAATGACTAAGACTCGTGCTCAGGAGGGGATTCCAATACAGACAAAAATAAAATTAAAATTGAGAGTGAATACAGATTAATTAGTGTTTAATATGTTTAAACCCAAACTATAAATCCAATACATTTATTTTTTTACTTTTTATTAATTTGGAGAGGATTCGTGGTTGAAATATTATTGGAATAAAATTTGTTTAATAATCTGGGACCTTGACTCCTGCTATGATAAAAAGCTGCATTGGTTCTACATTTTGGCTCAGACAAACGCAGAGAATTCATATACGAGTAAATTCATTTGTTATTACACGTTATGTTTTTTATCGTCGCCTGGCAACCTGAATTGTTGTTACTGTCAGTTTGTTGTAGCATGAAAACAGTTTATTTTGGATGGTTTCCTGAATTTAATTAATTTTATTTGCTAAATTAAATGTTGAAAATGTGCTCCATTGTTGGCTAGACAGTATTTATGCAGCCTATTTCGGAACTCCTCTACATAGCATTGCCACAGTATCAAAACCATATATAAATAACATAAATCCTAACTTCTGTTTTTATTATCCTCTAGTCTGTTTTTAATATTGGAATAGTTTATAATGCACAACCATAATATTCCTTAGTAACCAGTAATCAACGATAATCTTTGCAATTTTATTCTCTTCAGCTGTAATCAACAACAATTCCCATGGCTTGTCAGTATATCTTTTCATTAATAATCTTCCTCGTATGTAATCGTGAAAACTTTGTAACTAATTCAACAGTTCATAGCATAAATACACGTCAAAAAATGACTTTCATACTCCATCGGCAAGTCTACCGTGCTATCAAAAAGGAGTGCGTTATATGGCACTCAAAAGTTTTAATAGCCTCCCTATCGATATAAAAAATGAAACTCAAAACAAAATTATTTAAGGCCAAATTAAAGAAGTACCTAATTTCTCACGCCTTCTATTCTGTAGGTGAATTCATGACATTCAATAACACTTCATGAAATTGATACTAAAACTTTGTGTTGTACTAGTAGATTACATTGTAAATCTCTTCTGTATATATTTCAACTAGACTGTGACTATAAATTAAGACTTTATAACAGTATTAAGTTTTTTGACTTATTCCATATTCTAGCTGTAAGCAATGTATGAATATCATGGAATGTTAATAAATACAATACAATACAATACAATACAATACAATACAATACAGTAAAACAATCGTGATTTCCAGGCAACGATAAAAAGCTAAATATATATATATATATATATATATATATATATATATATATATATATATATATTCAACAAATGCGTCAGAAGTGAAAACAAATATTCTTTCTTTCTTGCCATTCGAAATTTCAAAGGGATGTTGAGGGGGTGAAATCTAAAAAAAATGCAATTAAAATTGGTTTTAAACTTCCCCTCAGTATCTAAATTGAAGTGTGTTTTATTAAATTTTATTTAACTGAATAAAGAGTTATTTAGAGTGGGAAGTTTTTAAATGAAAGCCCTGTGTAAATATTAACCTAACCAACATGACTTACTGTTTGAAAAGTAAAGTGAGAGTTGAAGTTGTTTTAGTGGCGTGTATTTCCAACAACTCTCCTAAATCAGACCGGGATTTAAAACCGATCGCTTATTTGTGCTTTCGCTCCCGAATTGCGGCATAGGTTTGCTCCAGAAAATCCGTCATGCAGGGTCTGGCTATAGAGACGTCTTGAATAGTCGTTCAGGAAAAGTTGAATATAATCGTCAGTCGCTAACGTTTATTGTGAGAAAGACGTGTATCATGGCTCCTTCATCCCTCACTGTGGCAGCTGTCACATGCGTCCTACAAGGATCAAAGGGTCAAGGACAATATATGGGCTGAGTTTGTCAATAAAGTTGGAAAATTAAGTTATTTAAATTTTTGATACAGTCTCTCTTCATTATTGAGCTCAAGCAGACAGTGTTTTTTTTTTTTTTTTGCTCTTTTCATCCCATACGTATGGAGAAGTATTTCGTCGTCTTCCATCTCCTCAATCAAAGGCATTTAAGTAATCCTTTACGTCTACTCATTAAACTCATTCTGTTAAACACAATCTTCCTCCACGAAAATGTGACTCACGAGCACATTGTGGCTCGCAATGATAGCTATGCATTTCTCTTGCTTCCTACCTTCTCCAATCCCCATCCTCTTACTCACTGGAGTCAAACTCCGTTCCATTTGTATTTGTCTCGGACCTGCGAGTGGCGTATCGTCGCAATGTCTCTCTCGAAACCATGTACCTCTACAAAAACGAAAGTTCCAAGTAGGATGGGAGGACGCATATTTTTTCTGGCAATATGATGAGTATATTAAATGCATGATTTGTTCACGATTATTACGAGGAAAACGGTTGTATAACATAAAACGGCAGTATACTACATGTTACTGATGAAACATTAAAAGGTTAAGTATTATTATTATTATTATTATTATTATTATCATATATGTCGATTCTTTTTCAGCAGATGTACGAATAATGCGGTTAGATCTTCAATTTAAACTCACAGATTTACAATGTGAAGTTAAATGAAAGTGATATGTAAGGACTTGACAAATGTTGAACTTTTGAAATCTTTGCCAAAAAAAATAAATATCCGAAGCTTCGTTCATTCGCTTGCTCTGTTGAAGCCATGTTCGCTATAACTTACGTTTGTAAAAAATTATTTTCAACAATGAAAATAGTGAAAACCAAATTTAGACCACCTCCGTGATCAACTACGACTGGCAGTAAGTGACATAATTCCTGATTTTGAAACTCTGTCGCAGAGACATTCTGAAGACAGTTAATTTTAGGTTGTGATAATGTGTCCTATGTTTTCTTGTTCATTTCTTTCTTCGTTACACGTACTAAACATTAGTTTGTAGCCTTGTACTGTATAAAATTATATTTGAGTGCTTGACGTAAGGAAAATGAAAATCCGTTAATAAGTCAGTTGCTTCACTTCGCCTTCGGGTGTCCGCCTCCTTCCATAGGTGCTATGCACGTTGCAGGTTACACAGTGGCTCTGCGCACGATCACATTTTCGCCACGGCTGCTCTAGAACGATGCGATTGCGAATGAAAACACGCCACTAGTGAAAAATCAACAAATCGTAGACGCTCCGAGCAAAATGGTAACCAAAGATTATCGTTCAACGTTTCATCGTTCAACAATAATCGTTGAACGATCATCGATATAGTCGCACCGAGGAAAACGAACCTTTAGTCAGCAAGTCTGTGAGATTCGCATCCGCTGCATTCACCTGAGTGCTCCGTGTGATTTATTTCTGTTTAAAAAAGGCAAATCACCACTCAAATACTGTTACGAATATTTTTACGTCGTGAACACCAGCCAAGAAGCTGGGACGAAAATGCTGAAGAGGATAATTCAATGGTGAATTTGCAAAACGACTTAAGTCCCTAGAAGCAGTTTTGAGGAAATTAAAGATTCTGTTTTTAGCCTCGCTGAATCATATATTGTTACAATATATTTTTTTATACGTAAGAGATATAGTTTTATTATAAAAATTCATACTTTTGTATTCTTCTTCAGGTAATAAAAAATTTAATTATCTTCAGGACTTAAGTTTTTCTGCAAATTATCTTCAATCCTGCATCATAATTATTAGATTACTGACACATAAACATGTTTAATTAAATGTATTTATACCAAAATCATAAAATAACCTTATTGCAATTGTTGAACAACATTATTTTGAACAATTTTAATAATAATAATAATAATAATAATAATAATAATAATAATAATAATAATAATAATAATAATGGTTTATTTTAACTGGTAGAGTTAAGGTCATTCGGCCTTCTCTTCCACTCAACCAGTATGATAGAAAATTACTACATTGCTATGAATGTAATACAATTAATACAATATAATTCAAAGCTATACAATACTACAATACAAGACAATATAATA
Source organism: Periplaneta americana (assembly GCF_040183065.1). Taxonomy (NCBI): domain Eukaryota; kingdom Metazoa; phylum Arthropoda; class Insecta; order Blattodea; family Blattidae; genus Periplaneta; species Periplaneta americana. The sequence goes on along the minus strand of NC_091120.1, from coordinate 1,131,815 downwards.
CATAATTAATATAACACAATGACAATTCTATTGATCTTCACAACACCAATAAAATAATTATGTAATAATTATGTAATAATAATAATAATAATTAGTCATACCTAAATTAAATTAAATTATTAAACTCGATCACAATCATAACTTCAATTTGACTGCGCCCGTATGAAATCGTTTAGCCTTTTCTTGAAAGTGGTTATTGTCTGGCAGCCCCTAATCTTCTGAGGTAGAGAATTCCATTCACGGGGGACTGAGACAGTGAAAGAGGATGAATAGTGGGATGTTCTGTGGGCAGGAATTGCTAGGATTTGGCTCTCCTGTGACCTGGTGTTTAGATTGTGATTGGAGGATAAGGAGTTAAACCGGGAACGAAGATAATTTGGAGTAGAAGTGTGGAGAACTCGAAACAGAAGAGACAGCGAATGAAGTGTTCTACGGTTACTAAGTTGCAGCCAGGATAAAGATTTGAACGAGGGTGTAATGTGGTCAAATTTGTGAGCATTGCTGATGAATCTGACACACATATTGTGCACACGCTGCAGCTTGTTCGAAAGGTCAGTTGTCAATTCTGTAAGTATTACGTCGCAATAGTCAAAAAGTGGTAGTACGAGGGTTTGCACTAAAGTCACAAGAGCACAGACAACTCTTAGGAGTGTTATAACGAGACCACAGCTTAGTTTCATCTTTCAAATCTTTGTTGTCTCCCATGCTATAATGTTTTAGTAAAATGTATGCACATGTTCTTCATCACGAATGTACTTAAGTATTTTACGAATATCTTGAATTTTGGTTTCATTGATCGGAGATAAACCACTGCGTTGGAAAGTGTGGAGGAAGAATGATGCTGAAATTGATCAAGAAGTAGAAAGGAAATTCGTTGTGTCACTGGCTGAATAGAACTGCCTACTGAAGGATGCACTGAGAGGAATGGTAAACGTGAGATAAGTTCGGAAAGAATTACCAATGACAACAGACTAAAAACAATTTGTCAGCTGAGTGCATGATTAAAATTACATATTATGTACGTTTCTTCAGCATTTGACAGGAAAAACAACTTATGTCCAGGACTAAAGTCGTTTTACCCCTTAACCAAATATTCTGCTGCTAATAAAAACTAACAAAAGTCGTGGATTAAAGTCATTCTGCTATTAAACGATGCCCCTTACACACAGTAACATAATCATGCGCTCAACTCAAAACCCCCAAAATGTGGACTTAAGTCGTTTTGAAAATTCACCATTCAATTACAGCTAATGCCTCATTGCTGTCAAATTCCAACAACAGTATGTTTTCAAACAATAAAAGCATTATACAGATCATTATATTCGAATAAATTGGAGAAAAAAGTAGTCTCGATCATTTAGAGGTAAACACCTACTAACCACTCCTGATAGCATTTCAAAGAACACTGAGTGATAGCAGAGAATATTGGCAGAAATACAATTTTTTCAAAAGTCATGGTAAAAAATTTAGGAATGAGTAGTAAAAACGAAGAGAAGTAAAAAGTTCCAGTAAACATGGGTCCGCAAATTAACCATCTACTTTTTTTATGCCTGTTGGAGCCGCCACTGAACCGAGCGCCTGGATACGGTAAAGCGGCAACATTCATGCTTCGTATGTATGCAACACTCTGCCCATCACATTTCCTTCTAAGCGCAAAGCGATATCTAAACAGACGATATATATATATGTGAACGCTGGATAAGTAGAGGTGGACATGTAGCTAGATCACCGTACTTAAGTCCTTTGGATTTTTGTGTATGTGGTTATGCAAAAGGCCTAGTTTACACAATTGACATCACCACACCTGAAGAATTGCACCATCGGATTGTAGATGCCTTCCAGCAAATGAAGAATGACCCATGATTGCTGGAGCGCATTCTCGGGTCTTTGCGGAGAAGACTAGACAGATGCATTCAAGTGCGTGGTCAGCATTTTGAGCCCCGCTGTAAAATTCTTCAGTTAACATTTTCATACTGTGCCTTATCATGGGTGCGTCTGAAGGAACGAAGAACAATACATTCACTGTCTCTTCTGTTTAGAATCATGCATACTTCTACTCCGAATTATCTGTTATCGCGCTTTCAATTCCTTACAACTCTTCGAAACCGACATCAAGCACTTCTTTCTATCCCTCATCACAGAACGTCTTTATACTCATCCCTGTAGAAATACCTCGCCTCTGGAATTCGTTACCTAATGACGTCAGGGACTGCCGGACTTTATCACAATTCAAAATTAAATTGGAAAATTTTGTCTTAGTTAATGTGTTTTAGGTATTGCTAGAAGTATTGATTTGTGTTTTATTTTTCTTTTCTTTTTTTAATCTAGATTAAAATTGCAAGTTTCTTGTTTATGTTAGTTAATTAGATAGGATACAATTAATTATGATACTTAATCACTCATTTAAAGTTTGTGTGACTGCAACCAGTGTATATTTTTGTGTGGCTTTACTTTGTTTATAGTGTTTTTTTTCTCTCTCTGTTTATTTCTTGTGTAGCTTTACTTTGTATATAGTGTATTTTTTTCTCTTTATTTCTATTATTGTATTTGTATTCCTGGTGTTGTGGAAGAGAAGGCCTGATGGCCTTAACTACACCAGAATAAATAAATAAATAAATTAATTAATTAATTAATTAATTAATTAATTAATCAACTAACTTTACTGTTGTTCAAACAAAAAGTTTTTTTTGTGTGTGTTCAATCACATTTTTGTGACGTTGAAGACAAAATTATGAATTTGATGTCTCATGATTGATAAATTAAATAAATTTGTCACTGCTGTTGCTGGAATTAGTACTTAGTATTCAGCGGGCCAACCAGCACAAAGTAGCATTATCTCGTAACGGTTAATTCGTGGACCCTTGTTTACTGGAACTTTTTTGCTTCTGTTCGTTGCTACTTCTTATCCCTAAATTTTTCACCATCACTTTTGAAACATCCTGTATAAATACTTGTAGATAATTTCCACACCACAGGGTTCGAAATAGCTACCAAATTGACCATGTCCGATGAGGACTGGGTGAGCACAAAGTTCCTCTCTTAATCGTCAGAACTCCTTTTGTGCCGTGAACCCAATCCAATAAACGCTCCATTATTTGATTACACTTTCTCTTAAACGCTTCTTCACACACAACACAGGGTATTAATGGTCCCTTGTTCTTTTTGCTTCATATCGATGACTTGCCTAAACAGGTCATACACTCTAAAATTCTAAATGTTTACTGATGATGTTGAATTGTATAAAGTCATTGACAAACCACAAGACGCTTTTGATCTACAGCATGATTTGGACAGACTATATAGATGGAGTATTGACAATTTTCTTCTGTTAAATCCTAATAAATGTTGCTTTATGACGTAGATATTCTAGAAATGAGATAATTAAAATTCGTATAAAATTAACGGTGTGAATCATTTAACAATTTTGGTATTTATTTTACATATAACTTATGTTTCGAAATGCACTTAAATCACGTGGTAAATTATGCATACAGAAAATTAGGATTTATAATCAGAAATAAAAAAGAATTAAAAAATATAAATATACTATTGATGCCTATATAAAACTGTACTTAAAAGTAAACTTGAATATGCGTCTATAATTTGGTCACCTCAGTTCCAGTCTCAACAGATGTAAATAAAAAAGATACAGAAAAGATTTTTACGTTATCTATATTAAAAAAAGAACATGTGCTGTCTTATGAAAAGCAAATTTCATATAATTATTTACTTTTCAAATTTAATTATAAAACTTTAAAATATAGACGATTAATAAATAGCGAAATTTTACTCTATAAGACTGTTAACGGTATATTGAATAACTGTGAGTTTCTTAAATTCCTTCAGTTCAATGTAAAAATAACAGAATTACGTCACAGGTAACCTTTTGTTATCCAATTCCTAGAACTTTTCTTCTTCAAGAAACCTGCATTGTTTGTTATGTGTAATATTTACAACTCTCTGTCTTTAAATAACTGTGATTCTCAATTAGATTTGAGTTTATCAACAGTAATCTCACTAGACGTTTTGATTTATCTAGAGAAAATCAAAACTCGAGTGGGATTTAATTGACTATTACACGATTAGAAGAAAGTATATAGAGATTAGAAGTAACAAAGTACTCCAATACAATAAAATATTAATTGACTTACGAAAATACAACTGTCTTCAAATGTATCATTGTACCATCTCAACATTACAAATATTACGCTAGATGCATGCTAGATGGCAGTAGTGAGCAATGCCTTCTCGTCGAGAAGTTTTCAATCTAGCTATACACGATGGCAATGTTACTAGTCAAGAAGGCTTTGTTGATTCAGTTTCATTTTTATTATTAAAACAGTTGCATTCCATTTCAATTTTCCGAATCCCAGTAATCAACGTCATTTGACAGATGATTTTGAATAAATCTTAATATTAAACAATCTCTGATACGTGACTATCCATAATATCATAATTATAGCAGAAGCTATAACATAACCTAAATAATATAAACAAGTGTTAGAAAAGTTTTAATTAGGGATGATGAAATAAACAAGAAAAGTTTTAATTAACGATGATGACATAAAAAATAAACATTTATAATTTTAAAATAAATAATTATTGAAAGTACAATTTTCAAATGTGGATGTTTTAGTGGTTGGTGTTAGTGTTTTATATTAGACGTGTGCTTAAAAGAAGTGAACTCGTTGATGTACATGGTGTATTCCTCAACTTATTCAGGATTTCCGAATGGTGCTCTTCATTTATTTGTAAATAGGGTTTCAGGGAAGATGCATAGGTATGACCAGTGATCTTTATTAATTCTTGTTCTTTAATGGCAATGCGAGTCATTTTTGAAACTGCTGTGCATCGACTGGAGTGGTTTGTAATTTGTTTGTTTGTTTTTTTTTTTTTTGTTTTTTTTTTTTTGACGTCCAGACCAGCGCAGTTTGAAATGTTGGCAAACAAAGAAACAAATGCTAGGGACGCGATAAAATTAAACAAATGCTAGGGACGCGATAAAATTAAACAAATGCTAGGGACGCGATAAGCAGCCATGATTGGTTGAAATACGTCCTTTCGTACAGTTTTATTGGTCAAAAGTAGTATGACGTAGTAAAAGTGTAATAGTCAATGAAAAAATTTCATAAAATTTTAAAAAGAACTATATTTCCTTGGGTATTGAAATGATGAATAAGTATAGTATAATGTTTTTCCTCTATTTATGAAATAATTATGCGTTATTGTATTGACATTTGGCTCTAGTATGAACTGCAATATTATATTCTAGCATCCATTATGTATCCTTCGTTCTTTCGTTTGTGCTGCTTGTTTTGTTTTTCCACTATTTTGTATTTTGTATATAAATTGTATGAATGTCAGCCATCTACATTTGGAAGCTTGCTTCTGTTGGTGGTGAAGTTTAAATAAATAACATCTGACTGAAGACATGAAATGTAAGTTAACATTTTGCAAGCCGTGATCCACGCACATGTACTGCGTTATCAGCACGTAACCACCCCTGTCTGTAATAGACGCAGTCGATATCGCAACTGTTTTATCAGCACACACGATCTCTTTTGTCAACACACGACGCAGCCTCCACATGTCGCAGTGCAAGAAATGTCACTCAGTTCTACACAAATGAGGTACAGTCAGTTTCCGCTGACATGTCCTGCATTCTGCAAAATCAGAAATTGTCCTGCTTTTCTCTCTCGTAAATTCTCAGTGGACAAAAGAAAGAAATCTTCCATATCTGGAGTTCATTTGAGGAATTATTTTGTAAAATTTAATTTAAAACATACATAGGCACAATTTTCGGTTACGTGAGGCACTCGATTTGAAATAGTTTGTTTACTAGGAGAGGAGACTGCAGAGTAGGATGGGAAATATAAACTGCTGTGACCTGCGTCACCTTATCGTAATCGCTAAGGCGGTCAGTGGCGAATTATTAGGAAAGCGCTTGGTTAACGTGAGAGACTCGAAAACTTTTATGCAATTGGGCAAATTAATTCGGCAGCTTTAATCATAAACCTCTTTACTGTTTCTCCGTCGCTGAATTGATTTAAATCGCAGACGAGAAATTGCGCAACTAGCCAATAATATTCCATCACGTTGTCTACGTTTATTTTCTTGAATATTCTGGCGTTTATCAAGATTACTTAATAGATTTGCACGTTCTCCACCCAAAATAATTTCAGAAAATCATAGTTCGTTTTCTACGCACATTTGATATCTTTTTTATAATTTTTTTTTTGGAAATAATACGTACAAACAACATTTAATTCCTCGTACCTTTTAATGCAGCGTGTATAAGGTATAATGTCGTATTTAGTATAGCCTACTATGCAAGTATTAAGATCATAAATTTTCTTCGGAATAGTACGAAAAAATAACATTAAATTGATCTTACCTTCTAATTCAGTATGTTCTTCATGACATAAGGAGTAATGTCGTTGTATATTAAATTTATTAATGCCTAATAGGATTTTCGAGCAAAACATACATCGTATATTCTCCCCTTCTAAACAGCAAAAAAAAAAACTGTCATGAAATAATCGTTTTCTAACGCGTACGCACTGCTTTGATAATGCCATTATGCCACCACTGATATTGCTTATGAAACTGATATAAAACCTGCCCACGCCTAGGAGCTACGTGAGGGAGGAACGGGGACTGTGAAGATTGTGTCACTCAGAGCGATAAGCTCTGTGAAGGTCAGTGAGGCACTAATTCTCAAGTGAGGCACGATGCCCATCTATGATTTAAAACGTGTCTAGTGTGGATTTCCACAAGTGTTTACTGCATGACAAACAACATTTCTTGCTCCAGCAAATTGAGTTAACAGAGAAGTACCAACAATCAGGAAAATTAAACAAGGTATAATCTTATTTATAATCTGTACAGTTAATTAGTTAATTTTATGAATTATTGTGTCCGTTTTATTGTATACTAGTGGCCGATTACACAAAACAGGACATTAAATGACGTTTAAGCGGTTTGTTAAATGCTGTTTCTTCAACACTAGTATGGCTCAACAGATTGTTAACTTTAAATGTAGAATTTTAGGCAATTAAGTCATTTAATAAATAGTTAAATATGGCGGATGACAGTTCACCTGTTGAAACAGAAGTTATGAAAATAATATTTTTTGCCTCTTGAGAGAATATTTAATACAAGACTGGTAACATAACATTTAAAAGATAATTTGGTATGTTTCGTACATCAATGTTAATGCCTCATTTTGTCGTATAATTTTCATGAAGCTGCTCCAATTGCTTTATTGCACGTTGGGTAACATTGTGTTACTATTACATAGATGTTCACATGCCTGTTCTTTCTCTCTGATACGCACACCATCAGTCCTCTTGTTTTCTATTAAACCTTTCTTTTGAGTTATTAAATTAACTATTATTTACACTTTCTGAAAAATTGCTTCCTCTGTTCTTTTTCTTTATTTATATTTTATATTCATAACGGCACATACATACGTATTAATACATGTTATGAAGCTCAGGAACAAAAGAGGTTCTTATCTAAATCCGATCTCTAATAATTGCAACGAAGTCTCCCTTAAACTTAGTTACGATTAACCTTTCATTCTGTAGTGTTTTGTCCGTATTTTACGTTATTCATTTATCTTGGATGGCATCCTGTTATCTACTGTTGCCATGTCAACCGTTGGATGAGAGGTTTTACTGTATTGTATTGTATTTATTTACATGGTATTGGTACATCGCTTCACAGCTAGAATATGAAACATGTAAAAAAAATCTTAATAGTACTTTACAAAGGCCTTAATTATAGTCACAGTCTAGTTAAAATATATAAAGCAGAGTTTTACCATACAATAGTACAACACAAATGGAAACATAAAAATTGGACATTACCTTTTGAAGAGGTGGAGAAGTTCAAATATCTTGGAGCAATATAAATGATACTCGGGAGGAAATTAAACACAGAATAAATATGGGAAATGGCTGTTATTATTCGTACGATGTAAGAGTAATGGAACTGAGAAAAATTCTCTCCGGCGCCGGGATTTGAACTCGGGTTTTCAGCTCTACGTGCTGATGCTTTATCCACTAAGCCACACCGGATACCACCCCGGCGTCGGACAGAATCGTCTCAGATTAAGCTCCAACTCTTGGGTTCCCTCTAGTGGCCGCCCTCTGCACTACGTCATAGATGTCTATGAACGTAGGACCGAAGTCCACACATGTGCTGAGGTGCACTCGTTATGAGTGACTAGTTGGCCGGGATCCGACGGAATAAGCGCCATCTTAGATCACGAAGTAATTTACACATATCATATATATTATTTTAATGTACCAGTACATATGATATTTCCATGCAGATATTCTGCGTCATCATACGATGTAAAATCTGCATGGAAATATCATATGTATTTCGGTACATTAAAATAATAATAATAATAATAATAATAATAATATATGTTATTATTCGGTTGAGAAGCTTTTATCATCCAGTTTGCCGTCAAAAAATCTCAAAGATAGAATTTATAAAACAGTTATATTACCGGTTGTTCTTTATGGTTGTGAAACTTGGACTCTCATTTTGAGAGAGGAACATAGGTTAAGGGTGTTTGAGAATAAGGTGCTTAGGAAAATATTTGGGGCTAAGGGGGATGAAGTTACAGGAGAATGGAGAAAGTTACACAACATAGAACTGCACGAATTGTATTCTTCACCTGACATAATTAGGAACATCAAATCTAGACGTTTGAGATGGGCAGGGCATGTAGCACGTATGGGCGAATCCAGAAATGCATATAGAGTGTTAGTTGGGAGACCGGAGAGAAAAAGACCTTTAGGGAGGCCGAGACGTAGATGGGAAGATAATATTAAAATGGATTTGAGGGAGGTGGGATATGATGATAGAGAATGGATTAATCTTGCTCAGGATAGGGACCAATGGCGGGCTTATGTGAGGGCGGCAATGAACCTCCGGGTTCCTTAAAAGCCAGTAAGTAAGTAAGTAAGTAAGTAAGGTATTGGTACATCGCTTCACAACTAGAACATGAAACACGTCAAAAAAATGTTAATAGTACTTTACAAAGGTCTTAATTATAGTCACAGTCTAGTTAAAATAGATAAAGAAGAGTTTCACAATATACTAGTACAACACAAGGGGTTAGTATCGATGCTTAATACACGACAAATATTCGTGAAGCGTTGTTGAATGTCATAAATTCACCTACAGAATAGAAGGCGTGAGAAATTAGGTACTTCTTTAATTTGGCCCTAAATAATGTTATGTTGAGGTTGGAAATTCCAATTCCATAGAGGGCGATGAAGATACCCTGAGAGTCCAGTGTTGTAGGTTAGAAGTAATGCAAGATGTTAGAATGTAGGCTTTCACGGCCGGCGTCATTAGCACTGGTATTATCCGGGCTAGAGGGCCGTGATAATGCAAGAAAACGTTTCGTCCACTACCCTGGTGGACATCATCACTACCACCACGCCACACCGGAGTAGCGGACGAGGCGTTTGGTTGCATTGTATTGTATTGTATTGTATTGTATTTATTAACATTCCATGGTATTCATGCATTGCTTCACAGCATTATTTGTAGTTTTTTAAAAATAGTCCTACAAGATTCCCTAGATTTGGCACCTACCATTATTCTAATTACTCTTTTTTGTAATAGAAATATACTGTTACTATCTGTGGAATTTCCCCAGAATATTATTCCAAAACTCATTATCGAGTGGAATTATGCAAAGTATATTGTTTTTAAGGTATAGATATTTACTATCAATATCAACAGACCACGGCCCTCTAGCCCGGATAATACCAATGCTAGTACAATATGACTTGTCATGCTGAATTCCAAATTCTGATTCCTGTACAACTTTGGACGTAGATGAAGAGTCTTCAAAGTTGGGAAGTCGACCACACGATAATATTCGGTTCATTAAAAAGCCCTGTTCCGCGCAGTATTCAATATTGCCGTAACCGTTAACTTCCAGGCTAGAACACGAGGGCGCCCGACTATAAAGGTTATATTAGAAGACACTCTGGGTGCTAAAAATGCGACACTTTGCAAAGAGTACGATAACAAAACCCATCACGAAGGTTTCATAAAAAATAATGTTTCGCCTGCATCGTGCAAGCTTTAAGATTCTGCATGGCTGAAGTGTAGTTCGGTTCATTATGTGTTTATCGAACCTTGCTCTGAATTAAGATGGTGGATCGAAAATCAATCGTTAGAAATATCACAGCGAGAGACGCTGCTTCCCTCGTCATTCGCGAACTACGGCTGGCCTGTTTCTGAACATCCGCAGGCGAACGAACGGCTCAGCTCTCAGATTCAGCCCGTAGCGAGATCAACTACAGACTTCGACGATGTCGCAGAATTCAAGTGCTTGTAGTTTCTATAATGATCAGTGACGGGGGACCTCGGACTACGTGAAATGCCTCTATTACTGGTATGTAATGTTCCTCAGACAACGATGGATTACCACAAGCAGGAAGAGCACGCCATGAACGTAAGAGAGATGGGAGGTGAAAGAAATAAAAGGTGCCTACTCGAAAAGTGTTCTTGGAAGGGAAATTAAGGCTGGAATGTACGGTATGTGATCTCCAAGCCTGTTGACCACCTATCTCATTCCGATTTTCACCGTTGAATATGAAAGAACATTAAATAATTTTGAAAGGGAAAGTCGAAAATTTAATAGACATACCACACAATGCGGGCAAAGCACGACAGAATAGAGGTAGTGCGGGATCAAGGCTGGAAAGTTACGCATAAAAATTAATTTTTACATGACTCGTAAAATACGCTTAATTGCTTATTTAGGTCTATGTTTAAAGTCTAGTTGTATCCATTGGTAAATACATATTAATTCAAGAGCTACATGTCCAGAAATCTTAAGAGGAAAATATCGTCTACGTTCATGGAAACACTAACCTCCTTTGTGTGGTTATAATAATAATAATAATAATAATAATAATAATAATAATAATAATAATAATAATAATAATAATAATAATAATAATAATAACAACAATAATAACAAGGAGCATCCTAAATTAAATGAAGCATGATCACTTAAAATAACATTTAAAGTAAATCTAATTTGTATCTTAACCGTAAGTTCGAACTAAGACCCACGAGTCTGACAGGTTCATACCTGCACAAGTACCTTTCGGCACTACACTTATTTCGCTGTCAACTCACTCACTGCACTGATTCTACCTGATTTCACTAACACTTCTAACCATTTCACTGTTCAAATACTTTGCACAGCCACTTCACTGACACAAACACACTTCACTTACACAATAGACTTCACTGACACTACACACTTCACTGACACAACACACTTCCTCACTGATAGAACACTAATTTATATGCAATCTCTTTGCATTTATCAGATCCTTTTCTTAGTACCCTCATCAAAAAGTGTAACGTCCTCCATGCCTTTCCCGCTGTCAGTAACATGTTCCCCCCAGTCGAGGTCGCTGCTAAATGTTATTCCTAGGTATTTAATAATAATAATAATAATAATAATAATAATAATAATGGTAATACAATGAATAAAATAATAGTAAATAATGAAATAATAACAATAATATTAATACTAATAGTAATAATAATACTAATAATACTAATAATAATACAATCAATAAAATAATAGTACTAATAGTAATAATAATACTAATAGTACTAATAATAATACAATCAATAAAATAATAGTAAATAATGAAATAATAACAATAATATTAATACTAATAGTGCTAATAATAATAATAATAATAATACAATGAATAAAATAATAGTAAATAATGAAATAATAACAATAATATTAATACTAATAGTAATAATAATATTAATAATAATAGTACTAATAGTAATAATAATACTAATAGTACTAATAATAATACAATCAATAAAATAATAGTAAATAATGAAATAATGAGAATAATATTAATAATAATAATAATAATAATAATAATGATTTATTTTAGCTGGCAGAGTTAAGGCCGTAAGGCCTTCTCTTCCACTCAACCAGCAAAAACTGTATATACATATGCATGAACTTACAAAAAATTCAACAATTTGATTAAGTGAGAGTTACATGTATATAACAGTTATTTACGAATTGAACAACAAAATACTAGGAACTATTAATTAAACACTGAAATAAACTGTGTAGTAGAATTAAACTAAAATACATAGAATGTTAATATATTTCAGATCATATTAGATAATAGAAAGAGATTATTATGAGACAATTTTGAAAATGCAGCACAATCAGGATGATGTCTAAAGAAAAAAGCAACAGTGTAGTCAGTAATATTTTAAATCAGTATGATTGGAGTGAAATGCTAATAAGGTTATCTTTTAAGCTGTTCTTAAAGGTGTTTGTTGTCTTGCAGCCCCTAATACTTTGTGCCAAGGAATTCCAATGACGCGAGGTGGATATTGTAAAAGATGAGGAATAACAAGATGTTCTATGAAGAGGTATATTTAGCGTGCCACAGATAAGTGATCTGGTATTTACGTCGTGGTTAGAATATAGATAAGAGAAACGAGACGAAAGGTAATTTGGTGTTGAGGTGTGCAGAATTCGAAAGAGTAAAGACAAAGAGTGTAAAGTTCTGCGTTCTTTAAGTCGGAGCCACGAGAGACTTGCGAAGGACGGTGATATATGATCATATCGTCGGATGTTGCACACGTATCTGACGCACATATTCTGAGCTCGCTGTAACTTGACTGACAGTTCAGAACTTAGATCACTTAACAAAACGTCACAATAATCGAAGTGCGGCATTACTAGGGTTTGTACTAGGGTAAGTTTTAGTTGCTGGGGCAAGAAGTTTCTCAAGCGACTCAAAGAGTGAAAGGAGGAACAGATTTTTTTTATCGTTTCTTTAACTTGAACATTCCAACTTAGATTATTATCGAAAAAGAAGCCAAGATTTTTTACGACAGATGAATAAGGGATTAGCGTGTTGTTAAGGGTAACAACTGAAAGATTACTGTTATTAAGGGAGTTAACTAAACGCTTATGTCCAATAATTATGGCTTGAGTCTTACTTGGATTAAGTGCGAGTCCGAAATTGGCCGCCCAAGTGGAGACAGTGGCTAGGTCACAATTTAACTTGTCAATCGATTCATTGATCGTATTGGGTCTGGAATGTATGTAAAGTTGTAGGTCGTCGGCATAGAGGTGATATCGGCAATACTGTAAGTTCTTTGATACGTCATTAATGTAGATAGAGAAAAGTAGTGGTCCTAATACGGAGCCCTGCGGCACTCCCGCCTTTGTGTATCGCCATTGGGAGAATTGATTATCAAGTGAAACACACTGTTGGCGGTCCCGTAGGTAGGAGTCCATCCAGCTCAAGGTATTGTCTGACAGGTGCAAAGCCTTCATCTTTGCAAGAAGCAAGTCGATATCAACAGAACCAAAGGCATTGCTGAAATCGAGAAGAGTTAGTGCCGTTACTTCACCCCTATCCATAGCTTCACGGATGTCCTCAGTCACTTTAAGTAGGGCTGTAGTAGTGCTGTGTCCATGCCTAAAACCCGATTGGTAGTCATCGAGGAGTTTGTGTTCGTCGAGATAGTTCGTAAGTTGTCCGTGTACAATATGTTCTAATGCTTTTGAAAGAGTGGGAAGAATTGATATCGGTCTGTATTGGTTTACTGTAGAAGGTGTGTTAGATTTAGGTAAAGGTTTTACTAATGCCATTTTCCAGAGTGAGGGGTAGGACCCAGTCATAATAGATGCATTGAATATATGGGTGACGGTCGGCAGAATCGCATCTATTATTTTATACAGGAGAGTGATATTTATATTGTCTACACCTTGGGCTTTAGATTTCATACGTCGCAGCGTCTTCATTACGTCAGTCGGGTTAATGTATTTAAAGAAGAATTTATCCCATACAGGTTGGGGGTAAGATCTGAGAAATTCAAGAGTCTCTTGTTTATGTAATGGTTCAGGTGGAGCAGTGACGAAATGTTCATTTAGACTATTGAGTGACAAGTTGATATTATCTACCGGAGGCTTTGCTTTTGTTAGACCCAGGTTATTAAGGTTACGCCACAATTCTTTCGCACTGACCGAAGGTAGAATAAGGGAATGTGCATGGCGTAATTTAGCATTTCTTACTGCTTGATTACATTTATTTCTTAAAACTTTGTAAGTATTAAAATCTAATTCGTCCTTGCTCCGTCTGTATTTACGATAAGCAGTGTCTCTGTCTGTCATGAGTAATTTTATGGCATCGCACATCCAAGGCGCAGGGCGTCTACCAACTCGTCTGGTTTTCAAGGGTGCGTGTTTATCGTATAACTGAATTACTAGGTCGTTAAATTTTTCGATTTTGTCGTCAATGTCTGGTAAATTCCACACTTCAGTCCAAGGCAGGCTAAGTGCATCATTGATTAATTCATCATGCTCAATATGCTTCAAGTCACGGTATGATGTGATGTGAGGTTTATATTTTGGACAATACAAGGAATATTCTAGAAAGATTATGTCGTGTGCTGAGATACCCGGCGCTGGTAGTTGTCCATTCGTTAATGCTAGCTGAGGATTAGTCGTGGCAATAATGTCAAGAAGTGTGTCCGATTCCTGGGTGTGGTGGGTAGCTGCGGAAGGAAGGATGGATATATTGTAAGACTCAAACATGTTCTTAAGTTGAACTGTAGCGTAATTACTTGAATTTAATAAGTTTGTGTTGAAATCGCCTAAAATAACAGTATGGTCATAGTGAGGCACAAGATTAAGCAAAGGTGTTTCAAGATCACTTAAGAATCCTGATTTAGGGGGTTTGTATACAACTCCAAGGAGGCACTTTTTGTTGCTTGCACCGACTTCGATGAATAGATATTCAGGATGTTCTAAGACTTCATTCGAAGACTGGTAGACAATTTTAAACGGTAAGTCCGATCGCACATATATCGCAACACCACCTCCGCGTTTACCGATTCGGTCATTTCTACAGAGGGTGTAATTATCTAAACTTACTAGAGAAGATGATAGGGAAGGCTTCAGCCACGTTTCAGAGATAAGAATAGCGTGAAGAGACAAAGGAGAGAAAATAGACTGAACTTCATTGAAATGACAGAGAAGGCTTTGAGAATTTATGTGGGCTACTTTTAAAGTGTTAGGATGCGAGCTGAAAGACGATTTTAACAGGGCACTGGTCGAAGGGACAGGTAGTGGGTTAGGGGTGGCTGGGGTGGGTGGGGGTGAGGCTGTGGAAGGGAATTCAGAAAAGTGAAAGTCGTTTGTGTGAGGGGCTGCAGACAGCGAGTCATTCACCTCGATGCAGTCAATACTGACAACTTACAGAAACTAAATTAATATAAACTAATAGTAATGCAATAATGGCAGAGATTAATAATAATATTTATATGATAACAGTAAAAGTGAATATTGCAATCCTACCACTAAAAATTGAATTACGAACTAAGGAAATGTGGTAGTGTATGATGTTATGACCTAGTGCTTGCATATTAACTACGGCAGATCAGAAGCTTTTACAACTTTGTGTTTTACATTCCCAATTTTAACAAAAATAATACCGTCTGTGGTCCAGACATTAGTCAGTCCATATCTCGTGATGCAGTCTTTTAATAGTGCATGCCGGGATTGCGTTAAGTCCTCTCTCAACGTTACACCTGAGTTTTTTAACAATTTTTTATTAGTGAACACTTCTCTTCTTTTTCGGTAACTTACGAATTTTACGATCACCGGCCGAGGTCGGTCTCCTTGCCTCCCAACCCGGTGACTCCTATCGATGTCGCTCACCACCAGGTTGACCCCGACTTTTGCCGCGACTTCGATGGCGATCTGGTCTGTGTCCTCGTTGTTGTTTTCCGGGATCCCAAATATACGGAGACTCTGCCGGCGCTGATATTGTTCAAGAGCATCCTGTTTGTCTTCTAACTTTCTTTCTAGGCTGGCGATTCTTTCATCCTTCTCACGAAGGGATGCCTCCAGCTTTTCGATCACCTCCGTGTTGCGCGCGAGAGCAGACTTCAGCTCCGACACTACAGAGTCCTTGATGAGGTTGGCAAGACCCGCCAATATGGTGGGATCGCGCCAAGACTCCTCAAACACACGCTTCACACAATCTTCAATGCTTTCCTCCTGTTGCCTGCTTTTTCCACGAACCATGATAGCAGAAATTATCAAACAACACTGGTAGAACAATAAATACAAAAAATAATATACGAAATGCGGGTACACCTCCAGAAAAAATATGCGAATGCACGAGCTCAAACTAGCGTTGCTACTCACTGTCCGCCATGACACTGCTAATAGTACTAATAATAATAATAATAAAATGAATAAAATAATAGTAAATAATGAAATAATAACAATAATATTAATACTAATAGTAATAATAATATTAATAATAATAGTATTAATAGTAATAATAATACTAATAGTACTAATAATAATACAATGAATAAAATAATAGTAAATAATGAAATAATAAAAATAATATTAATACTAATAGTAATAATAATATTAATACTAATAGTAATAATAATATTAATACTAATAGTAATAATAATATTAATACTAACAGTAATAATAATATTAATACTAATAAAAATAATAATAATAATACAATGAATAAAATAATAGTAAATAATGAAATAATAACAATAATATTAATCCTAATAGTAATAATAATAATAATAATAATAATAATAATAATACAATGAATAAAATAATAGTAAATAATCAAATAATAACAATAATATTAATACTAATAGTAATAATAATATTAATAATAATAGTACTAATAGTAATAATAATATTAATACTAATAGTACTACTACTACTACTACTACTAATAATAATAATAATAATAATAATAATAATAATAATAATAATAATACAATGAATAAAATAATAGTAAATAATGAAATAATAACAATAATATTAATACTAATAGTACTAATAATAATAATAATAATAATAATAATAATAATACTCAGCTTAACCCCCGTTCCGTGTGGTTATATTATATTGACAGCAGATACGTGTGGCGTAGAATCAAATTCGACTCAGTGGACAAGCTATCACTGATCGCAGAGCTCAGTAACGTCTACAGGACCGGCATATGATTAATTACATGAGCGAATGAAGGACAGCAAGCTATTTAGTCACTGTAATAAATTTAATTGCAAGAGAAGAAAGTCAGACGAAAACTTTGGGCCTCGTGAGAAGTTCGCTGGACTTTTTCAATTAAGCACGGAGCACAGCAGATCTCCGCGGAATGAGGCTTGCAAAAATGTTTACCTTGGAATGAGAAAGGCCAGCGTAATTAAAACTTGGGGGAGGCTCAAATGAAACAATTAAGCGTAAGAATATGTTTATTTAACTGATTGCGTCATACGAATACTTTTCTTAATTGGTGGCAGGATGCATGCTGAACGCTGGGATCATTGCAGTCTACGACAGCGGATTCAATCCATCGGATCTTTAATTAAGGACAGTGTTTTCAGTTGCATAAAGTTATAAATCTTGAACATACGACTTCTGGCTTTATTCTATTTTCCGTTTGGAAACGTTATGGTACAGGTTTATGTCGTTCTTAAAAATCTTCACCTACTGGATTTGAATCGGGGACTCTCAAATTCGCGATCTGGCACGCTGATCGAATACTTAAAACTACTTGAACATTTCAGTGAATTTGGGTCTAATAAGTACTTTTAACAATTTTTTAAGCAAAGCTTTTAATGAAATTAAAGAAACTTATTAAATATTTCACCAATTGAACGTAAGCTACTTTTCATAACTGCCTTGAATTTTAAATATTACTATAATAATAATAATAATAATAATAATAATAATAATAATAATAATAATAATAATAATAATAATAATAACGGGCAGCCGGATAGCTCAGTTAGTAGAGTAGCTGGATACGGACTGGAAGGCCCGGAGTTCGATCCCAGGTAGTGATGAAGTAATATTATTCTAATTGCTATTTTAACTATCTGTGCTAACTCATTACTAGCAACACGTTGATGATTGGTACGTTAATATTAATAAACAATAACATTACTTTCCATTCTAGTGACATTTCACGCACTCTGACGTGAAGGTTTCTATAGACTATATTCTGTTTTTTATATAGAAGGAAACTTCCCGTCGTTGAGTTTAAACGTTAGGGCGAACTTTGCCGGTCATAACAAGAGGGGTTGGGGTGTGCTACTTAGTAATAGTAACTATGTTGGCATTACTTTTCGAATGCTCTAGTAGTTTGTTTTGCCCAATTCCTGCCAATTTAATTCTACTAAAGTATACTTTCATAGCAACTTGCGTCAATTTTATTGATAGCCTAATATGGTACATTTTTAGTTAGTGATAAATATTTAAAACCGATCTCTTGTTTCAAAATTTAGGCTACATTACCATATAAAAGTTTATGATATTGTGACAGCGACGTGAGATTCGAACTCACGACCAGCGTCCCGCAAGAGAGAAGATCGCGCTGAGCACTTTGGGATGGCGCGCGGCGGAGAGGGGAAAGGGCCAACGCGGCGAGAGAGTGGAGAGAGAGTGCGCGCGCATCTGGTGCTGGTAGAGAGGAGAGGGCTCTGGATTTTTCTGGAGTGCCATCTCTAGAGACGCGTGGAACTTTCGAGGCTACGTCGCTGTGGTTATAAATTAAGGACGCGAAGGAACGACAGCAGTTTTCAGTTGATTAGTCAGCCAGTCAGTGAGAAAGCCAGAGCAAGCAAGCCAGTCTTGTATACCGGAGTTCGACTCGAGTGTGCGTCCGCAACTGTATCAGCATCCGAAGGTCTGAGTTCGAGTGCAGTGGACCGCAGTTGGAGGGACCTGAGTTCGAGTGCAGTGGACCGCAGTTGGAGGGACCTGAGTTCGAGTACAGTGAACTGTCTCTGAGGGTCTGTGATTCGAGATACTGTGAACTGGAGTGACTGAGATAGAAGAACTGTGAACTGAGAACTGATAGTTCTGATTTGTAAATAGTGCTTTGTAAATATTAGTTAAGATTAACAGTTCATTGTTGTTCGTACTAGTCCAAGCAAATTGTCATTGTCGTCAGTGGAGTGCTATAACGAATACTGTGTTGAGTGAAAATCCAATTGTTGACGAGAGCGTTTAAGGCGAATTGTAGAAAGGAATTATTGTTGTGGCGAATAAATTACATTGTTGTTACTAATAAAATTCACAATATTATCCACATTCTCTAAGGAGTATGACATTTCAGTCTATGTTCCATTTGCAATTGCTTATTGAATATTTAGCTGATCCTGAATAGACCAAATAAAGCCTTCTGTGTTAGGTAACCACCATGTATTCCACGCATATCCATCGACGTCAAGTTCTGTTTGTCGTGGGCGTGTTGCCATGGAGAGCGTTTTGAATTTAAATGTTTCTTTTCTTCATTTATACTAATGGTAAGTCAGCTTCTTTTGCCACAGTAATCCTGTTCAGCTAATATTATTGCCTTCTATAGTTCTGATAAGCTCATTGACGTTACACATCATTTCTTAATTGAAATTCTGTTTATTTTAGAAGTAATATCCAACAGATGTATGCGTTGTTGCATTCTTGGTAAAGTGAGTTGCTTTCGAGCTGCATTATGGTCCAGGATTCTGACCTCTGTGAGATCATTGTTCTTTTTTGTCTCTCTTATCTGTGTTGGTGCAATTGATAACTCTAAAAGAATGCCGTAGGTCAAAAGATGAAATGCATAATCTGTTGATGACATTTTTTTCCACTATGCTAGAACTTGGAAAAGAGATTATATTAATTTAATAGTACGACGGGAGACAAAGCCCAGTCCTTCTGGAAGGAAGATAAATCTACCTTTTCCCATCGGAGCCAGGCGTACTGGACTTCAAGCCCGAAGCACTCAAACTTACGTCTCCTTGTTGCCAAATTCTTGGAAGAGGCGGACTCCATCTGCAGCAGCATTTCTGGATATCTCTCTCACTGGTCAATCTAAAGCTCTTCGGATGTCAACTCTTGATTGAAAGCTAATGCCTCGCTTCCACACAGCTTGCAATAGTTCAGTATGGTAGGTCTTGTCTCCCACAGGCTTCTTGTAATGCCCTAAAGAACTGAGTTGCATGTTTTTACCTTGCAACTTGGATTTTTATGAAGCACCTTTGTTCGTACCTTTAGAGTTATATTATTTACTACAAATCAGAAACACCCACTGTATTTACAAAAATGGCTGCTTCGAGACTTTCAATATTCCAAATTTATGAAACAATCGCTGCTTTATTACGTACTGTAGTACAAGATTACAATGGTCACCGCTAGGAGCACTGATTTACAGTATTGTTGTCATTACTTATCGAATGCCCTAGTATATTTTAAAAGTGATTTATCGACACTTCCATTTTTAGAAAATTTCTACACATTGTGCATTAAAAATTCTATAATTTTAATGCTATCAATCTAATTTATTTTCTGCATGCTCTATAATGTATGGTTAATTGAATATAGTTGTCTACATGACTTTTATACTTCAGTAACTTTTTGAAATAACAAAAATGTTATCTACATAATAGGCATAAAAGCCTGAAAATGATGTATTGAAAAAGTAAACATTTTCTTTTTCCCAGGACACATTTTTAAAATGTGGATACTCAGTGCTTTTCAAAATTTATTAAATGTGATATACACAACTTCGTGGATGTTATACTTAAAATTTGTAATACAATAACAATATACCACCTTAAAGAAACCCTAACTCAAAATCTATTGAAGAGACAGGATTGTAATGTTGTATTTATTATGTACAGGTACGTTTTGCAGGAGAAGCTTGTGCACAAAAAAATTGTAAAAGTTAGAATTTTCACCTATTTCCTGCCTTAACTCACAAAAGCCTGTTTTTATGGAAGAGAGGCTAAAATTAACAAAGATGGGGTATTAAAAGTTTTATTTAAATGTGAAGTAATACTACTACTACAAGAATAAAAAAAATGTAACAAAGCATAGGTAGGTACACTGCAACAGACAATACGACACCGATAGAAACTTCCGAACCGTCCATGATTATAGGATTCACAAATAAGGACCAACAGACAACTAAAAACGATAAACATTTATTTCAAAGGACAGCTGGCTAGAGAGAATGTATGACGCCTCCCTCAACTAACTGGAAAAGCAACGACTTAATTTCTGCTGCCATTCCCTGAAGTACAACAGTCTAGGTTGTCATAGAAACTTACCACATTGCCAGATTTCCCTCAACACTACATCAGTTTACAGAAAGTATATTTTCCAGTACACGTTGGAAGTACTCCTCGTCGTCGCTAGATGATATTCTCAATAAATACCTTACAGTCAGTGCTGCCAACTCGATTCGTAAAAAACTCGCTGAGGTACAGAGCAGAAACCGCTAAATTTCTATATTGTCAATGTAAAATGAGATTATTTTACCGCTGAGGAAAGGCCGCTAAATCCCGATATGAGCAATAGAAAGTTCATAAATTTTACCCGCTTAACTAACATTGAAAAACGCTAGATCTAACGGGAAAATCGCTGAATTGGCAACACTGCTTACAGTATGTTCGAGCAGCGGCCGTTTTTCCACGTCTGAATCTTTCGGTAACTTAAGAACATGACAGAAACATATCCACCATTCTTCCATTGTTACTTCTTAGCATTTTGTACTAGAATCAGATTTCCTGTAACGGACATTCTAAATAACGACACTCCTCACTAACGGACAGTTTAAGTTTTCTAACAGATGTACAGTACCTACATCTGCTCTCTTTCATGGGGTACTAACGCATGAGAAATGTTATTAGTAGAGGACGAATTATTAAATATTTTCACTGTACATTCAGGCTGAACTCTAAGTAATGTCATTAATTTCAGGGGGTTATTCTTCTACATAATTCAAATAATTCAAACAAAGCAGTTTAATATAATTTTGCTCGTCTTTGCTTCCTTTTCGAGATAAAAATTTGGTTTACACGAAACATTTCACAGCGAGTTTTGGGAAAACCATTGATTGAATTCCCAACATGCTTAGTCAGTTTAAGAGAGCAGAGTATTATGATAATAAATGATTGAAAGGATTTTAGTTTTGTCCTTTAAATAAGCAGAAATTTGATTCGAACTAATGTAACTTTTCGTTCGGCAAAGGAGTTTTACAAAGTTACATTTATTCGAATTAAATGTATCCACATTTAAAGGACAAAACTCAAATTCTTTCAATCATTTACTATCATAATACTTACTTACTGGCTTTTAAGGAACTCGGAGGTTCATTGCCACCCTCACATAAGCCCGCCATTGGTCCCTATCCTGAGCAAGATTAATCCATTCTCTATCATCATATCCCACCTCCCTCAAATCCATTTTAATATTATCTTCCCATCTACGTCTCGGCCTTCCCAAAGGTCTTTTCCCCTCTGGCCTCCCAACTAACACTCTGTATGCATTTCTGGATTCGTCCATACGTGCTACATGCCCTCCCCATCTTAAACGTCTGGATTTAATGTTCCTAATTATGTCAGGTGAAGGATACAATGCGTGCAGTTCTGTGTTGTGTAACTTTCTCCATTCTCCTGTAACTTCATCCCGCTTAGCCCCAAATATTTTCCTAAGCACCTTATTCTCAAACACCCTTAACCTATGTTCCTCTCTCAAAGTGAGAGTCCAAGTTTCACAGCCATACAGAACAACCGGTAATATAACTATTTTATAAATTCTAACTTTCAGATTTTTTGACAGCAGACTGGATGACAAAAGCTTCTCAACTGAATAATAATAACAGGCATTTCCCATATTTATTCTGCGTTTAATTTCCTCCCGAGTGTCATTTATATTTGTTACTGTTGCTCCAAGATATTTGAATTTTTCCATCTCTTCGAAGAATAAATCTCCAACTTTTATAGTTCCATTTCGTTAATCTTCGATGCTACTTACCTATTAGAGTTCTACGAAATGTTTATTTGGCCATTATTCAGTCTATCATTCAATATGGTATAATTGTTTGGGGTGGAAGTACAAAAATTAATCTTAGTCCGTTAAATTTACTACAAAAACGAATAATTAAAATTTGTTTGAAGAAACGTTTCGATTATCCAACTAAATTAATTTATTCTGAATTTAATGTATTTAACATTGAACAAATTTATAAGTACCGTATACGCTGTTAAAATTTTTCAAAGCTATAAATAAAGATTAAATTTCTTTAAGCCTTAGTAAGCAATTTACTCCTATATAACGAAAACGTGGTATTGTACCACGAACTCAAATAAATATAAAAGAAAGAAAAGAAAGCCTAAAATAAAAAAAAAAACATAGAATTAATATCTCTACAAAAATCGTAATAAGTTTGTATTACAGACACACAATTATGACACAAGACGAAATATTAATTCAACATTAGTAGAACCTAAATGTCTCACATCTGCTGGTCTAAAGCATAGCATAAATTTTGGCCCTCGGTTGTACAATGCTTTAACTAAATTACACCCAGAACTTCTAACATGTAACCCACTAACATATAACAAGAAAATTAGAAACGTGTTAATATCTTCAATTTGATTAAATAAATTTATAGCCTATGTGTATGAATTAATCAACCTATATTATATTTGTATTCTATAATTTTGAAATATATATTAGTCCTACTTTTCACGTGCGATATTATTCTTCTCTAGTGTTAATATATTATATAATTCCATTGCAGCTGTAATTATATTTTAGTTCCTATTTTATTTTACTTATTTATTTATATTATTATTTTTTATTTTAATATTATATCTGAACTGCGACCGAGCACGAGCGCTGCTCATTCGGTCTCAAATTTTGTTACTACTACTGTATCTTCTTTTTATATTGTTTGTATTATTTTATTTGTATTTCTCTTTGTTTGTTTTGTAATTATATTTCTTTATTCTGTATATTTGAAATAAATAAATAAATAAATAAATAAATAAATAAATAAATAAATAAATAAATAAATAAATAAATAAATAAATAAATAAATATTTCGTACAATATTATTGTTAGGTTTCGTAACAAGCTGTTTTTACGGTGATAATACACTCTCTCTTAAATTGACTGAGCATATTGGAAATTAAATCAATCATCTTATCAAAACACGCTATTAAATATTTCATATACGACAATTTTTATCTCGAAAAGGAAGCAAAAACGAGCAAAATTTTATTAAACTCTTTTGTTTGAAATATCTCACAGAATAACCTCCTGAAATTAATGACATTACTTACAGTTCAGCCTGAATACTCGTGACGTTCTGACGACAAGAACTGATAAATAATTAAAACTAGACAAAAAGTAACAATTTTGAAGTGGAAAACGTGTTTATCTTTATCGAGCGCGTTTTGTATTAAATATGACAGGAGTGCGTTCGCTTAACTCAGGCCTGCAGAACTCGCAAGTAGGGGAACTATGACGTCAGCCTCACTCCACTTCTATTGGGGATGATCGACTTCCGCCGCGAGAATGAATGTTGATGCAGCAGAGCGTAACTAGAACGCCGTGACTTATAGGTAGAAAAGGTGGGTGGGATAAGAAAGGGGAGGAAAGAAGTCGCTCTCAGGAGCTACAGTTCTGAAGGTCTGGCTTAACTAAATAGAATGGTACACATTGTATGTACAAATTTATGTACGGCATTGTTTCCTAAATGAACGCAATTCAAATTTTCAAAAGGAAGAAGTTATAAATAATTATATCACTTAAATCACTGGGCGAGTATAATTAAGTAAATTAGAAACGTTTTCGTCCACTTAAACGAAATGCCTTCACGTAGCTTTTGCCATACAGCAGCAAGTCGAAATGCATTGATTTGCAACCTGCCCTAACAGCGGACCGCTCTCGATTGATCTCTGCTGTTCAGAGGTTCCATACGATATTCAGGAGCAATGCCGACAGGTAATTAAACAAAACAGGCAAGTCTGCGCAGTGGATCTCGTCGTGAAGTAACTTGTGTGATATTACTGGCAAATATTCTTTAATTCTAACAATAGTAATATACGATACACGAGCGGTATGTTTGTTTTCATGTTCTCGGAAATTAAAAAAGCTCAACTATGTTTCGCTTTTTCAATCTTTTCCTCGAACATGAAAACAAACATACCGCTCGTGTATCGTACATTATTTTGTGCGAAGATCGTTTATTACATACCTGAAAGACGAATTTCTAATTAGTTGCAATGAAATCTCCATGTTGGTTTCTGTTTAATGACGCCAACTTCGGAAAACCGAAATATCTTTCTTCAACATTGTTCCTATAAAATGTTTTCTGTGTTTACTATACTCCAGCAGGCCGTGATATACGTCTGTCTTTTTTTTCCCCCAGTCTATAAATGCGAACTTAAAACAAACGGTAAGGTTATGTAATGATTTATTTTTCATTTTAATATTTTAACAATATTATTTATATAACATATTGCAGTAATAACATCGGCATCTGGAATCTTGTTGATTTTTTCACGGCTTCCTTAATGTTACTTGTATCAGGAATGCAGTAAGTTTCGTGGAGTAGTAGACTTTACTTAATTTTTGCAAATATTAAAAAACTATAATTAACATTGCAATTTAGGTGAAATTGCAGTAGTAACTTTCCAATTTATAATTATTACTATGTTAAACGTCTCTGAAAATAATATGTTAAAAGCCTAAAGCAGTAAAATGAATGTCGCGCTTAAGAAGAGGGAAATTGTTATGTGTGTTACGTTGGGAATACTGAATGTGGTATTTCACACTTGCCGCGTATTGGTTCTGTGCGGAAATCAAGCAAATACGCACGATCTCGCACAAAATTATTTATGCAGTTTTCATTATGCCTTGAATTTAAATTCAAAGGTAAGTTCAATTGAAAACTCAATTCCAAAGATGATAATTAACGATCTGAACTATACATTTTGGAAACATGCAATCTAAACTACTGTGTTTGGAAATGTTTCTTATAGTATAGACTAGTGTATAAATCCAAAATAATTCGTCTTCCAGTTTGCATTATTTTCAAATACAGAAAAATGTTTTATAACAACCGTTACAATTCCTATAAGCACACTTCCGTAGATATTAGGAGCACATATATTCAGTCCAATAGTTCAAAGAAAAATAATCTCAACTTGCGCAAGGAAAGAATACACTTCAAGAAATATTGAAACAGAAGTTAGCTGACATTTCTTAGCATTGGACATTCGCGAAGTGTTACGATTGATTTGACGTCCTTTGTCCTGCGACATTAATGTTAGAGTCGCGACGCTGTTATTCCCGGCGTGACTCCTCCTCTTTGCTTACGTCTTAGGAAGTGAAGGCGCTATAAAGTCTATTAAGTGGGTAGTATCGTTCGCCATTTTTGTTCTTTCGTTGTCGAGCTACCATACGAGGAATCTATTTGCCACACCGTTAAACATTATCATGTCGTAGCTCCTATGATAATAAATCAAACGCACTGTAATTCAGCAAATAATTGAGCGGCAAATAACGTCTTCGTGTGCTTTCTGCGAACGCCAACGAAAGAGCCAAAATGGCGGGCGATCATATTAAGCATTTATCGAGCCTTAAGAAATGAATAACGTCTTCATAAGCGAATTACAAGACGCACACGTTTAAATGTAGCCGACCTGCAACGCGATTGGCTGCCGGAAATTAGAGCGACGGTATTATAATGTATGGAGTAACTGTCTTTAGTTTAAAGCTGTCTAAAGGCGTTACAGGAACATGAAATATGCTTACGACAATGGACAAGGAATGATTTTGAACGAGAGCAAGCAACAATAGAAGTAACCCTTCTTCTTGGACTGTATGAATGCGTACGTCTACACTTTGCAGAACAAACTAATAATGGAACATCAGCTGGGATATACTATTCCGGAAACAGGGTATTTTTTTAAATGGGAAGCAAACAATGTTCAGACCTTACCTCTCAACGCATGCTAAGTAGCCTTATTTTCCTCAAAAAAAAAATGGAAACACAATTGAATAGCGTTATCCCAAAACTCGCTCAGTCCATTTGGCCATTTTTTATGATTTATACATGTATATAATTTTTTTAGACATCTATCATATTTTAAGCTTCTTTTCTTCCAAAACAACGCCAATCCTTCTATAAAAGTTTGTGTTATTGTGCATGTCACTTGAAAACTCGCTCAGTCAGTAGACTGGTGTAAGTTAATAAAACAAGTCTCTAGAGTTTAATACTTCTGTCTACATCTACAGTAAATATGCTGCCATACAATAAATCTGCAGTTTTCAGCATTATAAAATTCTTAACCTGAATGCGAGAGATAGCAACTCAATTCTTTACACTGAAGAGAGAACAAAAAGCAAATAGTTCTTACTTTGACTGGACTCAACAATAGCCACAATACAACACAAAAAACTTTCATATATTTCATGGAAAAATATTACAGCTTCTCTCAGTTAATACTGTTTTGTACGATGAAAAACACGTGATATCGCAGAAAAAGTAGAAATTGAATAGAGATCAAAGTTTATGGTTAAACTCTTTAAAGCATTAATTTATACGAATATAAATAGATGGGCAAATCGCAATATAGAGAACGTAGAAGCTCCGCCCACTACCCCTTCCACTCTTCCCCTACTAGCTGAACAGACAATCTACGTGATAGGCGAGTGTTGTGTCGAATACACATTTCATGTGGGTGGGGATAACTTCCCCTACTGGCGTTCGCTATATTGCGATTCATCCAAATAGATACGGCAACACTGACTTGTTTCGAAAAATTAAAAAAGATGAGATATAAATCACTTATTTTGTTTTATTTTATTGATTTCATTGACGCTACGGGATCAATGGCTTCAAAGTAGAATTTGGGTATTTCACTTGCACTTGGAAATTCCGGAATATTGAGTGTTCAACTGTTTCCTGGAAAACATCTCTACTGTCCCCTTGTAATGTCTAAAAAATCCGATTCAGTGGTAGTTATAAGAATTTTAACAGAGGAGAGAAATCGTGCAACTTATGAAAGAATATGATGATTCTATTACTTATGAAACTTTTACCAAAATATTATGAAATTTGAAATTATTTTCGACGTTAACTGCACTCTACATATCGTGAATCGTGAAAATCCTTGTTCCTGTGCGCCAGCAGGAATGTTTTAGAGCATTGAATTTCAAAGCAAACACAAAGTTTTCTCGTAATACTAATCTCACAAAATTAACTTATAATTAGGGTTCGTATCCCAGCTGCTTATAAACTGTATGAGGTTGCCTGAGTCGAAGTATATGTGACGTCACAGCGCAGGTACAAAATAGTTACGCATCCTCTGCCCTCTTCCTCTAGAAAGTCAAAACCGGGACGCAGTCAAAGTGAGTAGTCTTATCGATCACTACTCTTACTAGTCGTATTATTTAAATAACTACATCTTTGTGGCTGATTCAAGGTTCATTGCAGAGGTAAAATGCCTTAGATAAGACGCTCAAGCGTGTAATATTGCAGGGCATATTTGAGGATATTTGAACTAATATTTTCACTGTCAATACAGACAACATTACATATAAATTGTGTAAAATAAACGTGAAAGCTGCAAAAACAGTGCACTGAAAGACACTGCAATACCAAAAGGCACAGAAAGTGTGTTGAACGTAATCCAAAAGAACCAGTACCATTATAATCTGAAAATTATGAAGATATTAACTCGACGTTTAGGTTTAGCATGGATTTGTGGAGCCTACCATGATGTCCAGTGTCAACATCCCAATTAATAAATTAAATAATCTACATTTTAGGAATTTTCTAGATAAGTACATAGAAAATTAGTGGGTTTTCAGTGATGAGCGACATGCAATAACCTAATGAAATAGAAAAAAATATCAGACAATAGGAGTATCTTGTATTACATCACGCACCAATAACGTCATTTGCTATTGAAAGAATTTCTTGCAATATAAAATCATTTCAAGTGACATCCGCATATGTTCAAGTTCCGTAACTTACGAATGCACGTTATTATTCACTGCAAAGATCACGACGAAAATCAACATCACGGCTCAAGCACGTGTTTACTAGTATAGCTTCAGAATGTCGGCAGTTGACAGTACTCCACGAACACGCAGCGACGACCTGTTTGTTTATATCCTTATCCATTGCATTACCTGTGTTCGGTGTACTACAGGGACATCACTTTATTTTTGCTTCAATTTTTATTGTACCTGAGTTTTTGAATGTACTTCACTCCCACCCCTTCTACTAATGAAGTTCAACCGTCCTCCACACAGATCCAAGACCGTATATACAGTCATAGTAGCCTTACGGTCATAGTAAACAGTACGTTCAAAAAATATGTTCGCGTTTTCCAGTGACGAAAGAGCTTTCAATATTGAATCATTTTCGCACAGGTACTTTCGTCCATTTGCCTACGTCGTATCTCGGTTTCCCCCACCAGGTTTTATTCGCCAGCTAGTGGCTGGGCTGACTTAGCTCTTTTCTGAGAACATTAATTTCTGTTAGGAATTGGACGTCTACGTAATATTATACGACTGTTTAAAATAACTTACATAAAAGGGCCTCGTTAAGTAATTAACTGTCATGTGATTTCCTCCCTTTCTACGACCCTACGACATAACCACTTGGACGGACAGTAGATAGTATGTCTGAGTAATTTTATCTTTTCGGATCGGGCAGAAGTGAAGATTGAATTTACAGTACGTAAGTTACTCTTTCATAGAGTAGGTACAGAATTATTTCAACATGAGTTACTAGTACGAAGAACGAAACTGGTAATTGGGATTAGGTACAATGGTCTATAGTGCGATAATATGCACATGAGAACTGAAGTCTGTATCGAAATGAATAGTCACCATTTTAAAAAATGTGCTTAAATATCCATATTATGATTATTTTTCAATTTAACTTCATTCTCTATATTGTACGCTAATGTGCTGTAGACAGTATAATATACACTGCATAATGAATACGTCCACATGGACAGCTCAGTTCGTGAGTAAAAACACTCATTGTTAATACTGTACTGTATTTTGATTAAACAAAAACATAATGAAAATGATCAAACTCAAAAGCGCGATATTTCCTAGTTCACGTAAATGGATGAACTACTTTTCTTCCCTCCTATATCTACGATGAAAGAGTAATGGAACGGAGAAAAACTCTCTCGTATGATGACGCAGAATATCTGCATGGAAATATCATATGTACTTCGGTACATTAAAATAATATATACTCCTATATCTAGTAAAGTGATTTGTTTGTATATTAGGCCAGTAATATCGAACTCCAGTCGTGGAAGGGGGTAGCAAACGGCGTTGATCCAGAGGTATAGCCAAGTTAATAATAAAAATGCTGATAAAAATAAAATGATGTCCCTGTATAAGCCCAACGTGTCTTTAACTTCAGTCTTAAAGTAGCTGGAATACGAAGTCTATTTATAATAACGTCGTCTTCTGTCCTATAGAATTGTACTGAGAATAAGTAGATTTGTACAGCAGCTTCTTTCTTGGCGCTCACCGATCGCCTGTTACGCAACTTAGCATTCAGCTCAGTCACGAGCTCGATCGCTTTACGTGAGTTGCGAGGCCGCATCTTGTTGCTACGTGGCCGACGCAGCCAACGGTTCCCTCTGAGCTGGGAGACCTACACAGTAAATATTTAATTAATTCCTTTGCCATTTTACGTTATTTCTTTTCATCTAGTGAAAAATCAACTTTATTTCTATAAAAAGTAGCAACATCGCAGTAAATATGCTAGCACTTGTCAACGTATGGCAGCGGTGGCGAAAATGTAATCGTGCGCCGAGCCACTGTGTAACCTGCAACGTGCATAACATCTATGGAGGGAGGCGGACACCCGAAGGGGAAGTAAAGCAACTGTCTGACTTATTAACGGATTTTCATTTTCCTTGCGTCAAGCACTTAAATATAATTTTATACAGTACAAGGCTACAAACTAATGTTTAGTACGTGTAACGAAGAAAGAAATGAACAATAAATGAACAGTATCACAACCTAAAATTAACTGTCTTCAGAATGTCTCTGCGACAAAGTTTCAAAATCAGGAATTATGTCACTTACTGCCAGTCGTAGTTGATCACGAAGGTATTTGTCTGTCAGTCGTGATCTAAGTCTGGTTTTTACTATTTTAATTGTTGAAAATAATTTTTTACAAACGTAAGTTGTTGCGAACAAGGCTTCAACAGAGCAAGCGAAAGAACGAAGCTTCGGATATTTATTTTTTGACAAAGATTTTAAAGTTCAACATTTGTCAAGTCCTTAATCTAGCTTTCATTTGACATCACATAGTAAATCAGTGAGTTCAAATTGAAGAGCTAACCGCATTATTCGTACATCTGCTAAATAAAAGGTCGACGTACAGAGATGATGATGATAATGATGATGATGATGATGATGATAATAATGATAATGATAATAATAATAACAACAACACTTAACCTTTTAACGTTTCATGAGTAACATGTAGTACAATGCCGTTTTATGTCATACAACCGTTTTCCTCGTAATACTTGTGAACAAATCATACATTTAATATTCTCATCATATTGACAGCAAAAAATGCGTCCTCCCATCCTACTTGAAACTTCCGTACATGGTTTCGAGAGAGACATACGCCAGTCGCAGGTCAGAGACAAATAGAAATGGAACGGAGTTTTACTCCTTTGAGTGAGAGGGTGGGGGTTGGGGAAGGTTAGAAGTAAGGGAAATGCACAGCTATCATTGCGAGCCAGAATGTGCTCGTGAGTCGCATTTTTGCCACGGCTGACGTATGGAAACAGCCTTAGTAGTGAGGGCGTTGTCAACATCAGCCTGTTTCTTTGCCCTTGGCAAGTTAAGTAACCGTTACGACTCGTGATTCTATTGCCTTATTTTACATTTGCGCATTAAACATTCAAGTTCCGGTAGTTCACAGCATCAATATAGTTCAATTTATTGTAACAGCAATGCAGAGGTGCATAGTAATAACGCGATTGTGTGGGCAATTCAGAAGGAAGTTCTAAATACAAAAATTCAAGTTAATTTCAAAGGTTCTTCCACTTCTGTTCCACTGAATTCAAGCAACGAAACACGTTAATTTTGTTTTATAGTCGCGACGCTGTTATTCTCGGCTCTATAAAGTCTAGGTGGGTAGTGTCGTTCGCCATTTTTGTTCTTTCGTTGCCGAGCTACTAGACGAGGAATCTATTTGCCACACCGTTAAACATTATCATGCCGTAGCTCCTATGATAATAAATCAAACGCACTGTAATTGTGCGGCAAATAAAGTCCTCGTGTGCTTTCTGCGAACGCCAACGAAAGAACCGAAATGGCGGGCGATTATATTGAGTATTTATCTAGCCTTAGGAAATGCATAACTTCTTCATCAGCGAATCACAAGACGCACACGTTTAAATGTAGCCGACCTGCAACGTGATTGGCTGCCGGAAATTAGAGCGACGGGACTTACAGAAACAGAAGTAAAATTGAGGCCAAATATGGAGGTAAAATCGAATTTATGGAGAATTAAAATTCACTGCTCTTACAAAAAAGAAAAACAACATAATATCTTAATAACCTCTCAGTTTATTGGTATGTAGCATCAGGGAACAAGAAATAGAAATCACATTAATGAGTAGGTCACGTTTCAAACAAGCAATCACGGCACAGGATACAGTTCAAACAAAGCGCAGCACTTTAGGCACTATTATTTAAAACATTCTTTACAACGAGCTCTAGTGTGGAATGGCGTCGGAATAAGTTTAAAATCTGTACTTCTCCATTGCTATCGTTTACAGTATTATTAATTACAGTTTGAAAAACGCTTTAAGATTCAATTTATCTATACTAATAATAAATCTGTAGCCGAAATTTTTCTGGTAATTTTCGATTTTCCAAAAATAATTGGTCCTAACATATATAATTAACCACCCTGAAACCGAAAATCGCTTTTTTTTTTTTTTAATTTTTGTTTGTAAATCTGTCTGTATGGATGTTTGTTACCTTTTCACGCGATAATGGCTGAACGGATTGCGATCAAAATTAGAATATAAATTAAGTTCGTTGTAACATAGATTTTAGGCTATATGGTATTCAAAATACGTTATTTAAAAGGGGGGTTATAAGGGGGCCTGAATTAAATAAATCGAAATATCTCGCTTATTATTGATTTTTGTGAAAAATGTTACATAACAAACGTTTCTTTAAAAATAATTTCCGATAAATTTTATTCTTTGAAAAGTTTTGATAGGACTGATATTTAATGAGGTAAATGAGTTTTAAAATTAAAATAACGCCATCTAAGGCCGTGTAATGAAATAAAAAAATGACTTCGTCTATAAAGGGCCTTGGACAACAACAATCGAAAGCTATGAAAGATAGCCTACAGACAATGTTTCTGTGTTTATATGAAGTAATATCGGAAGCTAAATTAACCGATTTGTATAATTAATTATTATTTTACTATTGGAAAGTGTAGTTTCTCTAGATGGACATAATGCTATAATGTTATTACAGTATCTTCTGAGTGAATTCAGGACAGGTAAGATTAAAATAGCTTCTTATGCACAGAAAACTTGATAGGCTATTCTGTACATTCGTTTCCTGTATTTCTTAAAATAATGTTTATGTTAGTTACATCCGTTATCAAGACACTTTTTATATAATATAATATAATATAATATAATATAATATAATATAATATAATATAATATAATATAATATAATATAATATAATATAATATAATATAATATAATATAATATAATATAATATAATATAATATAATATAATATAATATAATATAATATAATATAATATAATATAATATAATATAATATAATATAATATAATATAATATAATATAATATAATATAATATAATATAATATAATATAATATAATATAATATAATATAATATAATATAATATAATATAATACAATACAATATAATATAATATAATATAATATAATATAATATAATATAATATAATATAATATAATATAATTTAAGTTATTTAAGTTATTTGAAGGGTTCAGAACCATGTGTACCAAGCGCCATTTACTGAATACGTAGAAAACAAGGATTAAAATTAAGTTATTACCATAATTCAATGGAAACCTATAACAAGTAAAATAAGTATACTTACACATTTAGTACATTATGCAACGAGCCTATATTGAAGGTAATTAAGAAGCGAGTATGGATATTTATGAAACGAGCGCAAGCGAGTTTCATAATTTTCATACGAGCTTCTTAATTACCATTATAGGCGAGTTTCATACGACTTTTTATGCTCAACCATATTTGTAACTTGATATTATTAATTTTCTTTGTATCTGACCTTGGCCAATGTCCCGTATGTTGTGAGATGTGCGCAGACGCGAAAGTATTGATTTTTTCCGAGGAACAGATGTTCACATTGACCTTGCTAGGCCATAAGAACCTACAGAGATAATATTAAAATTAAATTAGACATTGAAAAACGAGATGACAAATTGAATTTATTTGAATATTATTTACAATTAACGCTAATTATTATAGTAACAGAACATAACCTTCTGCGACAGTACTGGATTTCCAGCCTCCGTGACTTTTCGCTAATTCTCTTTCGATTGCATATCCGAGAATAACCGATACTTGCGGTTTTATAACGGTAGAAAGCTGACCTGTCATTGGCTGAACAGTTGTAACCTGAGTCGTCATTGGCTGAAAGACCTGACCTTTAATGAGTAGGTGTAGTTTAATGACATACATTAAAGGTCTGCTACCAGGTGTATAATTACTACATTTCGGCATGGTCGAACATAAAAATCCAAATGATGTCAATTTTCATAAACTATGGTTGCATGTAATAACAATTAAGAAACATGTTATTGTCATTGCACCAATGAGCGGTCTCTGGACCAAAATTACCGCATTTTAATTATTTGAATATAATTTCAATTAAGTAACATATTAAACGATTTATCCTTCTATCAAACACGAATGTTCCCTGGATCAAATATCTTATTTTAATTATGTAATTACTTTATATTTATTTCTAACGGGTGCAGCGGAGCGCACGGGTACGGCTAGTTCTAATAAAAATATAAATATTAAAAAAATAAAAGAAAATTATACTATTGTAATATATGAAGAATAATTTTTAATACGTAAAGAATAATGCTGGGTCGTAGTGCCTCCCATTTGAAATTCAATTAAGAAATAAACGTCGTATGCGACATACTTATCTTGTACTGCTGCCTTTCCATCGACATCACGCCGTAAAATACGTGGGAAAACTTCATCTCGCTAACGTAAGGCCCTTTTGCTGGGATAGCCTTGTTTTCCGTTCAATAGGTAGGCTATGAAGTCGTGAAATCAAAAGGTGCTGCCGAACTGATATTCGCTAATAGAGTCAACGCGCTGCTGTCTCTTTATATGACATTTAATTATTAACATCAGAGGCTGTTTGAAGAGGCACAGCCAGGTGCATGCATCGCCTATCGACCTGGGAGCGCAACGCGGAACGACGTACGAATTATTTATTGTTGTAATGGATAACTTGTTGCCGTGATGGCATTTCTCCTAACTATACGTTAATGGGTTTAATCCATTTTAAATTGCATAACAGAATTTCGCATTTAAATTGTTAATGTTCTAAACTTATACGAATAAAGACTGCATTCAGTTACTGACATACTGATAATGATTACAAGTGGCAGATTCGGGAAAAAGTATTGAAGTCGATTTCGGATTTACAGTAATTTAGTCTGTCTTTCATCGATTGGTTTAAGCATAAATCTGTTCCTGTAACAGTAAGCGCCCCTAAATTAAACTCTATTCTTTAAGTAGACAGGCCCTTAATTAGTTTTTCACAAATTTATATTAACTCGGTATGTATGTATGTATGTATGTATTTTTATTTTAGTAGGTTATTTTACGACGCTTTATCAACAGCTTAGTCATTTAGCGTCTGAATGAGATGAAGGTGATAATGCCGGTGAAATGAGTCCGGGGTCCAGCACCGAAAGTTACCCAGCATTTGCTCGTATTGGGTTGAGGGAAAACTCGTATGTATGTATGTATGTATGTATGTATGTATGTATGTATGTATGTATGTATGTATGTATGTATGCATGTATGTATGCACGTACGTATGTATGTACGCACGCATGTATGTGTGTATGTATGTATGTATGTATGTATGTGTGTATGTTATGTATGTATGTATGTTATGTATGTATGCATGTATTTTTTTATTTTATTCAGAATATATCTGCATGCCCCGTTACAGTAGTAACATTACATGCAACCATTACAAATGTACAATTTGATATTTACAATTGGGATCATATAATAAATACATACGTTTGTGACGCTATTTATAGAATACAATTTTTTTTTGGAATATTTATTATTTTATTGTTCTGTTATGCATGCATGCATGCATGCATGCATGTATGTATGTATGTATGTATGTATGTACGTACGTATGTAGGATTTGTATGTGTGTAGGGTATGTATGTATGAAGGCTATGTATGTATATATGTATGTAGGCTATGTATGTATGTATGTACGTACGTATGTAGGATTTGTATGTATGTAGGGTATGTATGTATGAAGGCTATGTATGTATATATGTATGTAGGCTATGTATGTATGTATGTATGTATGTACGTACGTATGTAGGATTTGTATGTGTGTAGGGTATGTATGTATGAAGGCTATGTATGTATATATGTATGTAGGCTATGTATGTATGTATGTACGTACGTATGTAGGATTTGTATGTATGTAGGGTATGTATGAAGGCTATGTATGTATATATGTATGTAGGCTATGTATGTATGTGTGTATGTAGGCTATGTATGTGTGTATGTAGGGTATGTATGTAGGCTATGTATGTATGTGTGTAAGTATGTATGTATGTATGTACTATTAGTCACCAGTCCGAAGAATGGTTGGAACTTGATAAGTGATAAGGTATCACTCATGAGACAAGTAAGCCAGGAGATAATGGGATAAGGTGGCCAGTTCCTTCCCCTCCACGCTATACATCGCTGATTAGTAACATGCTAGGGTATTCAAAGAGTAATGGCACATAGTTACTGTTTCACACTGAATTTATTTAGGTAACGTCCAGCATTACATAACTTACTTCAAATATGGTACGTCAACAATACGTTGCCAAATCCTTGGAAGACGGCGGACTCCATCTGCAGCATTATTTCTGGATATCTCTCACTGATCGATCTAAAGCTCTTTGAATGTCAATTGTTGGTTGAAAGCTAATGCCTCGCTTCCACCCATCTTGCAATAGTTCCTATGATAGAACTGCTCTCCCATAAGCGTCTTGTAATGCCGCCAGACTAAACAAGTGTTATATTATATTATAGCAATGAGTTGCATTTTTGCTGTCGCAACTTGGATTTGTATTAAGCAACTGCTGAACGTTTTCAGGGCTGTACTGTTTACTACAAATCAGAAACAGCCACTCTGTTTACAAAATACGATTACTTCGAGACTTTCAATACAGCAGATTTATGAAACAATCGCTACTATATTACGTAAGCGGTACTACAAGATTCCAAAAGTCACCGCTAGGAGCTCTGACTTACAGCATTGTTGCCATTACTTATCTAGTGCTCTAGTAGCTCACTAATAAAAATTAAGAAGTTTTCAATAATTCATCTGACACATCGTCAAGTGAGATGTGAAGTTAGCGCCTCCATATGCCATGTAAGCATGGAGATATACCCTCATAGAATGAGATGCTCTGGTCGGAACCACGCTGCGACCGTCTTTTATCCCCAGCAAAGACTCGGTGAACCTCGGGGCCGTTCTGGAAGTTTGGTCACGAGGAAATCCTGTCACCACCCTGGATCGAACCCCGACCTTCCAATCCCTAACCAGTCAAATGAGATGTACTGTAAGAGGTTGAAATTCGGTAGACTGTATTAAAAATGTGTAATATTATCTTACCTGTTTACAGAATCATCAACATGAGTATCCTTTTTTTTAGTAGGTTATTTTACGACGCTTTATCAACATCTCAGGTTATTTGGCGTCTGAATGAAATGAATCCGGGGTCCAGCAAGATGTTTATATTTATGGTGTTTACTGACAGCG
The DNA here is from genome assembly GCF_040183065.1 of Periplaneta americana. Classification (NCBI taxonomy): domain Eukaryota; kingdom Metazoa; phylum Arthropoda; class Insecta; order Blattodea; family Blattidae; genus Periplaneta; species Periplaneta americana. The sequence continues at coordinate 1,093,770 of NC_091120.1, read as the reverse complement.
GCAGATCCTGGTGTCTTAGAGGTTGAAGGGGCCAGTGTATCCACACATGTGGAATCCCAAATTAAGGATTTGCCTACACGCCACGGGACTAGAGTCAGGCCATCGGGTCTCTTGCCTTCTGAACGGCTGATCCCGGAAGGTTCTAAGATGGATGGAACCCCTGAGGATGTTAATGCTCTTTTAATGATGTCATTGAGCGATGAATGACGAGAGAGACGCCCCTTACCCATGACACAACTTAAGGCATGGTGGCCGTAAGAATCTACAATATTGCCACAGATACATTTGTGAATGTGACAGATTTTGCAACCGAGGCGTAAAGCCACGGAAACTTTAAAGGATCTGGGATCCATAAGAGTACCGATCTTAGGGGAAGGAATTGCATGAAGCCAAGATCCTGGAACATTTTGTTGGAGAGCCAAAAAACGAGCACGATCTGTATCTGAAGAAAAAGATGACTGAAGGGACTCCTTAACAAGAGAGATTAGTATTTCATCCCAATTCTTTTGAACCGCTGGAAAAGACGAAGGATCATTCTTAATTGTTTCGTTAAGTTAGCAATAAATTAACTGTTGAAGCAATTTATTTAATTTTTGTACGTTTAACCAAAAACATTATTTTTTAAGTACGCCTGCCACTGTTTCCACCGCTTTAATGATCGGTTGGGATTTCTGTCGTGTGACATGTGATGGGGAAAAAATTAACAATCGGCGCAAACAGTTGAAAGTTAGTGTTAAAGTATTTTTCACACGCGATCTTATAATAGCAGTTTTTAACACATTGGCCTAGCGATGAATCTCGGCGTTACAGAAGTGAGCAGTATGTAATGAAATGTTTCCATGGCGACGAAAGAGATGTTGCTTGTTCTTTAAAGGTTTTTCTTCCACTTCCGCAAGCAACACACGTTGACGCCTACCACAAGGCTGGTACTGTTCGTACGAACATTTCCTGTCGTCGGGAACGACTTGCTGCCTCTGACAAGCCATCAATAACTGCCTGATCCACTTCGGCGCAGCAGCGCGGGCGTCGGGGTTCGAAATCATATTTCATCCACGGGAAAGATGTCTCCCCGTATGCGCAAGTGGATCACTAGAAATAGACTAGATGGCAAGCGCTGACAGCCATTATCCACCAAAGAAGAAAATACGGATTTCCGGTTACCGATTTTGGAAACCAACGTCAACTGGTAGAAACAATTGTCTACACTACTGTGAGGAACGTTTTAGTTTTGTTCCTGTTTTTGAAGAATATTTATTTCGTAAATTATTTACTTCCACTAAATCAAAGCCATTAAGAAAAAAAAAACAAATTCTGGATGTGCACGATGGAAATAAACATCTTGTGACAGATGCAGAAATGTATATGCTATTGTTCTAATTAGGAGGATAAGTACACGAAAAGACCTTATACAGTATTTTGAAATGAGTTTAAGTATCACTCATCTGTGTATAATTGAATCGCATTGAAGAACTCTGCAGAGAACTCCAAGTATTTATCGACAAATGTAGCACCACAACCAAACTATTGTGCTCTATATTTGAGCCGTTCAGAACAGAAGTGGATGGATGGATCATATGGAAACTCAATATTGAAGTTCTCCAAATAATGGATCAAATGAGCCGTTCAGAGCAGAAGTGGTGTAAGTCAAAATTGGGTAATGAGGTTTAAAGTAAATATTCTGTAAAATGCAGCTCAAAGTAGCAATTAATATATCCTTCATGCTATCCACTGACTACTAATAGTTTAAATAAATTGAATATTAATTGCTACTTTGCGCTGTATTTTACAGAATTTTTACTTTAAACCTCATTACTCAATTTTTACTTACACCACTTCTGTTCTGAACGGCTCAAATATAGAGCACAATAGTTTGGTTGTGGTGCTACATTTGTCGATAAATACTTGGAGTTCTCTGCAGAGTTCTTCAATGAGATTCAGTTATACACAGGTGAGTAATACTTCAACTCATTTCAAAATACTGTATAAGGTCTTTTCTTGTACTTATCCTCCTAATTAGAACAATAGCCTATAAATTTCTGCATCTGTTACAAGATGTTTATTTCCATCATGCACATCCAGAATTTTGATTTTTTTCTTAATGGCTTTGATTTAGCGGCTGTAAATAATTTACGAAATAAATATTCTTCAAAAAAACAGGAACAAAACTAAAACGTTCCTCACAGCAGTGTAGACAATTGTTTCTACCAGTTGACGTTGGTTTCCAAAATCGGTAACCGGAAGCCCGTATTTTCTTCTTTGGTGGATAATGGCTGTCAGCGCTTGCCATCTCCCAGGAATCTAGTCTATTTCTAGTGATCCACTTTGCCCATACGGGGAGACATCTTTCCCATGGATGAAATATGATTTCGAACTCTAGCCTGAAAGTTTTGATCCATTCTCTGAAGAACTGCAGTATCAAGCTCTTACTTAATCCATTTTCTGAAGACCTTTGTTATCAAGTTTTTTCGTTAATTCCCTGACGAACTGTAGCCTCAAGTTTTTATTTAATTCATTTTGTTAAGAACTAGAATGCCAAGATTTTATTTGAATAATTCTCTGAAGAACTGTAGTTTCAACTATTAATTTAATCCATTCTCTGAAGACCTATAGTCCACACCTATGAAGTAACGGTCAGCGCGTCTGGCCGCGAAACCAGGTGGCTCGGGTTCGGGGCAAGTTACCTGGTTGAGGTTTTTTCCGGGGTTTTCCCTCAACCCAGTATGAGCAAATGCTGGGTAACTTTCGGTGCTGGACCCCGGACTCATTTCACCGGCATTATCACCTTCATCTCATTCAGACGCTAAATAATCTAAAATGTTGATAAAGAGTCGTAAAATGACGTACTAAAATAAAATGAAGAGCTCTAGCATCAATATTTTATTTGGTCCATTCTATTAGAAACTCTAGGGTCAAGTTTTCACTTGATTCATTACTTGTAGAACTGTAGTATCAAGTATTCACTTAATTCACTCTCTGAAGAAATCAAGTATCAAAGTTTTCTTTGATCCATTATCTGAAAAACTGTAGAATCAAGTTTTTATTTGATCTATTGCCTGCAAAACTGTAGCACCAAGTGTTCATGTGCTCTAATTTCTGAAAAACTGTAACATATTTACTTACTTACTTACTTACTTACTTACTTACTTACTTACTTACTTACTGGCTTTTAAGAAACCCGGAGGTTCATTGCCGCCCTCACATAAGCCCGCCATTGGTCCCTATCCTGAGCAAGATTAATCCAGTCTCTACCATCATATCCCACCTCCCTCAAATCCATTTTAATAGTATCTTCCCATCTACGTCTCGGCCTCCCTAAAGGTCTTTTTCCCTGCGACCTCCCAAACAACACTCTATATGCATTTCTGGATTCGCCCATACGTGCTACATGCCCTGCCCATCTCAAAAGTCTGGATTTAATGTTCCTAATTATATCAGACGAAGAATACAATGCGTGCAGTTCTGTGTTGTGTAACTTTCTCCATTCTTCTGTAACTTCATCCCTCTTAGTCCCAAATATTTTCCTAAGCATCTTATTCTCAAACATCCTTAACCTATATTCCTCTCTCAAAGTGAGAGTCCAAGTTTCACAACCATAAAGAACAACCGGTAATATAACTGTTTTTTAAATTTTAACTTACAGATTTTTGACAACAGACTGGATGATAAAAGTTTCGCAACCAAATATTAACAAGCATTTCCCATATTTATTCTGTGTTTAATTTCCTCCCGAGTAGAAAAACTGTAACATAAAGCTTTCATTTGATCCACTATCTGGAAACCTGTAGCATCAAGTGTTCATTCGGTCTGTTCTCTGAAAAACTGTAAAATCAAGCTTCAGTTTGCTCCATTCTCTGATGAAATGCAGCATCAAGTTTTTGCTTCTCTTCTCGCTTCATAAATAGAATGACGTAATGCAGGCATCATTTTTCTGATTTTAAGTGAAGGAGTCCACAGGCACTGAAAATTTTGAACATAATTCTGACCAATTAATAACGGAAATTTCACTTGCATCGTAAACGGAATGATCAGCATAAATTATGAAACGACTGTAATCATTTAACTTGCCGTAACTTGTGCCAACGTTCTGTACTCGCGTTTCTTCACTTTTTGAATTACGTCGCTGTCATGCCCACCTGTTGATCCGCTAATTCAAATTCAGTCAAGATATGCATTTAAGAATCCTAGTCACGGCTTCTTTCAGGAGAGTAGTCACGTGGTCACATGTTACAGACAAACATCTCCGTGAGACAGAAAGCTCCAGTCAAACGTATCGGCCAGTTTCGTTTGTTCTTACTAAGCTCCGAGCGTTCAATTGAAAGCTTGCTTAATGCTGAAGGGAATAACAGTTCAGGTTCCTGCAGTTGGTTTACTGTTCACTACCGTGGTTACGCTTCATGGATTGTAGATATAATAATAGTATGAACAAAATCCGCCCAAGAATCTAGCAAAAATCGTTTGTATTGTATTGTATTGTATTTATTAACATTCCATGGTATTCATACATGCTTACAGCTAGAATATGGAACAAGTCAAAAAACTTAATACTATTATAAAGTCTTAATTTATAGTCACAATCTAGATGAAATATATACAGACGAGATTTACAATATAGTCTACTAGTACAACACAAAGTTTTAGTATCAATTTCATGAAGTGTTATTGAATGTCATGAATTCACCTACAGAATAGAAGGCGTGAGAAATTAGGTACTTCTTTAATTTGGCCCTAAATAATTTTATGTTTTGAGTTTCATTTTTATATCGATAGGGAGGCTATTAAAAATTTTTACTGCCATATAACGCACTCCTTTTTGATAGCACGATAGACTTGCTGATGGAGTATGAAAGTCATTTTTTGACGTGTATTTATGCTATGAACTGTCGAATTAGTTACAAAGTTTTCACGATTACATACGAGGAAGACTATTAATGAAAAGATATACTGACAAGCCATGGGCATTATTTGTAGTTTTTTTAAAATAGTCCTAAACGACTCCCTAGATTTCGCACTTACTATTATTCTAATCACTCTTTTTTGTAATAGAAATATATTGTTACTATCTGTGGAATTTCCCCAGAATATTATTCCAAAACTTATTACCGAGTGGAAGTATGCAAAGTTGTAAAGTTACAAAGAGATTAACGTAAGTATTAATAATCAAAGCCATTCTTAGGGTGTCATAAGGAATGTATACATAATATGACTACTTATCATCTTATCAGCATCTTGCAATCAGAAACTAAAGAAGGTAGTAGGCTATAAGACTTCCGCTCATGAACAGTGTTGCCAATTCAGCGGTTTTCCCGCTAAATCTAGCTTTTTTGGATAACAGTCTTGCGGGTAAAATTATATTATCCCGCTTAGCGGAAATACTAGCGGTTTTTAATCTTTAAAGTTTCTGAAATGAAATTCATATTAGCATTATAAGTGGCTTTTATAATTACATTTAATTCGTTCAGTGTGTGTTTTGTGAAATAATGGATGTGTTAATGTAGTGATAATTCCATATTATATATGTTACCGTTAAAACCCAAAATCCGTCAAAACCAGTTTCAACTAGTAAAAACTAGCTTAAGCAAATAAAGATAGATAGAAAGTGACTTTCGTATGATCTAGAATCAATGTCAGGTTAGGTTTGGTTTCTTTAGGTTTTTGTTTGGTAAAAGCAGGGAGATGCATTATCACCTTTACTTTTTAACTTCGCTTTAGAATATGCCATTGGGAAAGTTCAGGATAACAGGCAAGGTTTGGAATTGAACGGGTTACATCAGCTTCTTGTCTATGCGGATGACGTGAATATGTTAGGAGAAAATCCACAAACGATTACGGAAAACACGGAAATTTTACTTGAAGCAAGTAAAGCGATCGGTTTGGAAGTAAATCCCGAAAAGACGAAGTATACGATTATGTCTCGTGACCAGAATATTGTACGAAATGGAAATATAAAAATTGGAGATTTATCCTTCGAAGAGGTGGAAAAATTCAAATATCTTGGAGCAACAGTAACAAATATAAATTACACTCTGGAGGAAATTAAACACAGAATAAATATGGGAAATGCATGTTATTATTCGGTTGAGAAGCTTTTATCATCCAGTCTGCTGTCAAAAAATCTGAAAGTTAGAATTTATAAAACAGTTATATTACCGGTTCTTCTGTATGGTTGTGAAACTTGGTCTCTCACTCAGAGAGGAACATAGGTTAAGGGTGTTTGAGAATAAGGCGCTTAGGAAAATATTTGTGGCTAAGAGGGATGAAGTTACAGGAGAATGGAGAAAGTTACACAACGCAGAACTGCACTCATTGTATTCTTCACCTGACAAAATTAGGAACATTAAATCCAGACGTTTGCGATGGGCAGGGCATGTAGCACGTATGGGCGAATCCAGGAATGCATATAGAGTGTTAGTCGGGAGACCGGAGGGAAAAAGACCTTTGGGGAGGCCGAGACGTATATGGGAGGATAATATTAAAATGAATTTGAGGGAGGTGGGATATGATGATACGGACTGGATTAATCTTGCACAGGATAGGGACGGATGGCAGGCTTATGTGAGGGCGGCAATGAACCTTCGGGTTCCTTAAAAGCCATTTGTAAGTAAGTAAGTAAAAGCCTAAAAAAAAACCTAAACAAACCAAACCTGACCTGTCATTGATTCTAGATCTTGCGAAAATTCGCTTTCTATCTGTCCATATTTTAAAACTAGTTTTTATAGTTGTAACTGGTTTTGTCGAATTTTGGGTTTTAACGGTAACATATATCGTGCAATAAGAATTTAAATATGTTGTGTCTTGATAAAAGTGTTGAAAATTGCTTTACAGCGCCACATTGCCAATGATGGTAGTGTGCAATATTCGTTACAATGGCGGATGGATGCTCCATCTTCACCGTTATTATTATTATTATTATTATTATTATTATGATTATTATTATTAGTATTATTGAACCATAAGTATACATTAAAATCTAGAGATATGTTAGAAAATCGCGGGTTTTCGAAAGCCATCTAGCGGGATTATACGAACAACTGGTGGCAACACTGCTCATGAAGATGACTGTCACTTATTCAACGCACCAGAGCTCTGTAGTCTGTTTCTCTCCAGTTTTCAACGAGAGTGCCGGCCGGAATATCGCCACAGCCACTACAGGAAGTATTTGACGTCATGTACGCCATGTAATCGATAGGGCTAGCCTCGGTTTACCTATTCAGAAGGTGCGGGGTTCGATACTCAATTCCGGCTCGTGGTTGAGTTTGTCAATTAGTTACTGAGAGGGCACTTGGAAACAGACGACGAACGCATCCTTACAAACAAATCTGTCGTAACCAGAGTTTAGAGGACAGATCAAACGATGTGTTACACAGCGATGGTTCAAGTTGAGCCGATCTCAAAAGGGCGAAGATGGAGAACTGGAACAATAAGATTATTAAAAAAATACAGAGGAGCATATAACTACGGGTGGGTGCTGCGAGAAATGAAACAAGGGGAATAAGGGAAAGACGAGGGAAATAAGAGAAATACAAGGAGAAATTCATTCATTCATTTATTTTATTCCATAGATCTTACATGAGCAATGAAGCTTTAAGATGTGGAACAAGTCAAAATTTTACAGTATTACAATTACAATTTTTACAAATTTTTACAGTTTTACAATTTAAAGATTTTCTACAATTTTTACAATTTTGTGCAATTTTTTCACAATATTTTGGCGAGATGTACTGAGATGAGGTGAGGTCCGAGGATTCGCCAAAAGATTACCCGGCATTTGCCTTTTGGTCGGGGAAAACCTCGGAAAACCCAACCAGGTAATCAAATCAAAGGGGTTGATGCCGAAGACTCCCCATAGACCATCCGGCTTCAGTCCCACGGCTGGGGAAAACCTCGGAAGAAACCATTCAATGAGACCAAAGGGGGATCCAACCCAAGCCCGAACTCAGCTCCGGATCAGCAGCCCAGCGAGTCTGCCGACTGAGCTACATCGATGGCTGTACTAAAAATATACAATACATAGCCAATCAGATTATGAAATTTGCAAACACAAACAATTTATCAATAGAGCTATATAGATTACTATTCAATTTAAAGCATATACAATTCATCGGCCAAAACTATACAAACATATACAATACAAAGTAAGCAGATTAATGCAATTTACAAGCACACTTTCATTAAGTTATACAAATTTGTGCAATTAATATCAAGCAGATTAATTCAATTTACAATCATAAACAATTCATCAGTTGAGCTATACACACTAGTATTCATTTTAAAAGCAGGGGGAGGGGGAATACAAGGAGAACAAGGGCAATGCAAGTAGAACGAGGGCACAAGGACAAGAAAGGGAATAATAGAAGAAAAGGAGAATATAAGGAGAACGAGGGGAATAAAAGAAGAGCAAAGGGAAGGGAAGGAAAAACGCAAGGAGGACAATATGGGAAAGGCTGTATTTTTGCGTGACGGTCAATTCCAACGAACCCACCCCATTCCTAGTGAGGAGAAGGACGTAGTTTCACGTAAAATACAATTAGGAGTTCGAACCAAAAATCTAGCAATTCGACTTGCAATATTTTCATTTCTTCCACTACGGTACACAGTAGATAGACTAAACCTCATTGCTGTGTAGCGGAGAGTGATTTCAGTGGAGTATTAGAGCTGTTTTCTGTTTGTTTTGACTAAAAGTTTAGCCGTTAGCTATGATAGTGCTTTCCTCCACGAATGGAGCATGGACTCGTGGAAATAAAGCGCCTTCATATTTTGACGTATTGAATAATGAAAACATGTGCCACTCTATTTTGCGGGAGAACTCTGGTGCTTCAGCTGGTATCCTAAACTTGATTTTCTCCCTCGAGTAATTCTGCATAAATAAAATAACGTAGCAAAATTAAACCGAAGTTACTGTTGTAGCTGATGTCCTCATGTACTGTAGTTCTACATAGTGAACAATGCACAAATTAAAAGTCGGAAAAATGTAGTTGATTAAATATGAATAACAATGTATTATACATTACTTACATACTTACTTACTTACAAATGGCTTTTAAGGAACCCGAAGGTTCATTGCCGCCCTCACATAAGCCCGCCATCGGTCCCTATCCTGTGCAAGATTAAGCCAGTCTCTATCATCATACCCCACCTCCCTCAAATCCATTTTAATATTATCCTCCCATCTACGTCTCGGCCTCCCTAAAGGTCTTTTTCCCTCCGGTCTCCCAACTAACACTCTATATGCATTTCTGGATTCGCCCATACGTGCTACATGCCCTGCCCATCTCAAACGTCTGGATTTCAAGTTCCTAATTATGTCAGGTGAAGAATACAATGCGTGCAGTTCTGTGTTGTGTAACTTTCTCCATTCTCCTGTAACTTCATCCCGCTTAGCCCCAAATATTTTCCTAAGCACCTTATTCTCAAACACCCTTAACCTATGTTCCTCTCTCACAGTGAGAGTCCAAGTTTCACAGCCATATAGAAGAACCGGTAATATAACTGTTTTATAAATTCTAACTTTCATATTTTTGGACAGCAGACTGGATGATAAGAGCTTCTCAACCGAATAATAACACGCATTTCCCATATTTATTCTGCGTTTAATTTCCTCCCGAGTGTCATTTATATTTGTTACTGTTGCTCCAAGATATTTGAATTTTTCCACCTCTTCGAAGGATAAATCTCCAATATTTATATTTCCATTTCGTACAATATTCCCGTCACGAGACATAATCATATACTTTGTCTTTTCGGGATTTACTTCCAAACCGATCGCTTTACTTGCTTCAAGTAAAATTTCCGTGTTTTCCCTAACCGTTTGTGTATTTTCTCCTAACATATTCACGTCATCCGCATAGACAAGAAGCTGATGTAGCCCGTTCAATTCCAAACCCTGCCTGTTATCCTGAACTTTCCTAATGGCATATTCTAAAGCGAAGTTAAAAAGTAAAGGTGATAGTGCATCTCCCTGCTTTAGCCCGCAGTGAATTGGAAAAGGATCAGATAGAAACTGACCTATACGGACTCTGCTATATGTTTCACTGAGACACATTTTAATTAATCGAACTAGTTTCTTGGGAATACCAAATTCAATAAGAATATCATATAATACTTCCCTCTTAACCGAGTCATAAGCCTTTTTGAAATCTATGAATAACTGATGTACTGTACCCTTATACTCCCATTTTTTCTCCATTATCTGCCGAATACAAAAAATCTGATCAATAGTCGATCTATTACGCCGAAAACCGCACTGATGATCCCCAATAATTTCATCTACGTACGGAGTTAATCTCCTCAAAAGAATATTGGACAAAATTTTGTACGACGTCAACAAAAGTGATATTCCTCGAAAGTTACCACAGTTGGTTTTGTCCCCCTTTTTAAAAATAGGTACAATTATGGACTCCTTCCATTGTTCTGGTACAATTTCCTTTTCCCAAATAGCAAGTACAAGTTTATAAATTTCGCTATATAATGCACTTCCACCCTCTTGTATTAATTCTGCTGGAATTTGATCGATACCTGGAGACTTGTACTTTTTCAGATTTTCTATCGCAATTTCGACTTCTGAAAGCGTGGGTTCGGGTATAAATGGCTCAGCAGTTTGTATTTCAATTTCGTCCCGATCATTTCTATTTGGCCTATGTACATTTAGTAGTTGCGCAAAATAGTTTTTCCATCTGTTTAGGATTGATGGAGAGTCTGCAAGCAAGTCACCATTCTCATCCTTGATCACGTTTACCCTTGGCTGATATCCGTTCTTAAATTCCTTTATACCCTTATATAAATCTCGAATGTTTTTATTCTTACTATTTGTTTCTACCTCATTCAGTTTTTCCTTCAAGTAACCTCTCTTTTTATTCCTAAGTGTACGACTTGCTTCCCGTCTTTCATTGAAATAATTATCTCTCTTCTCCTCAACTGGATCCTGTAAGAATTTCAATTTTGCCTGTTTCCTTCTTTCTACTACCATGCAACAATCTTCATCAAACCACGGTTTCTTTTTCTTAGTTTCATAATAACCTATGCTCTGCTCAGCTGCAATTTTGATACTATCTCTGATATTTTCCCACACGCTATTAACATCTAATTCTTTCTCAACTTCGTCGGAACTTTCTAAAGTGGCAAACCTATTCGAAATTTCGACCTGATAATTTTGCTTAGCTTCCTCGTCCTTTAATTTCAAAATATTGAATTTAGTAATATTAACTTGTTGCTCTACTCGCTTGGCTACTGATAATCTTTCTCTTAATTCTCCAATCACCAAATAATGGTCAGAATTACAGTCTGCACCCCTGAAAGTTCGAATATCTACTATACTAGTATGTCTCCGTTTATCTATCAAGATGTGATCTATTTGGTTGTGTGTCAATCCATCTGGAGAAGTCCAAGTATATTTATGTATATCCTTATGGGGGAATGTTGTACTTTTGACAATTAAATTTTTCGATGTGGCAAAGTTGACTAATCTAACTCCATTGTCACTACTAATTGCGTGTAGGCTCTCTTTTCCAATAGTTGGTCTAAAAATATCCTCCCGTCCTACTTTAGCGTTGAAATCCCCCAATAAAATTTTCATATGATATCTAGGGAACTGATCAAAAGTATGTTCCAATTCCTCATAGAAGCTATCCTTTATATAGTCGTCTTTCTCTTCTGTAGGGGCGTGAGCATTTATAACTATGATGTCGCACCATCTACCCTTAAGTACTAAATATGATAACCTGTCACTGATAAATTCGACCTTTTTTACTGCTGATTTTATTCTTTTATGTACAAAGAATCCTGTTCCTAATTGGTGATTATTGTTTCCTTCCCCATAATACAACAAGTAATCTCCTATTTGTGATATGCCATTCCCATCTAACCTAACCTCTTGTACTCCTACGAAGTCTATTCTATATCTAGCTAGTTCTTTTGCTACTAATGTTACCCCTCCTGTTCTATAAAGACTAGTTACGTTCCAAGTGCCAAATCTCAAAACCTTATTCCTTTGCTGTGGTCGTGCCAGAGAATCAGTCCTATTCCGAGGCTTACTGTAGGAATTCGTAACAAGCTGTTTTTTACGGTGATGGGTTGTTAGCCCTTCGCCCAACCCCCAAGCTGGAGGACCACCCCTTATCGGCTGTCCACGACTGCTTATTCAATATATTCGCAGCTACCCTCCATATCTGGAGGCCGTCTCCTCTATCCGCAACCTGAGGACGTGCCATGCCGTGGTGATAGGGACCCACCATACATGGATGTATTATACATTACAGGAGGGAAACGCATATTTTTTGGGGAGGTAGCCTACATGTTTGTAGTCATAAGGATTTATCCCGAAGGCTATAAATGTACCGTCGGAAAAATTGTGTTTTGAGCCCGAAGCGTTTATACTATTTTTTGTATGGGCGGGAGTAAATTATCACATTTTATTTCAGAAATTATTGTTATTATTGAAGTTCGCTGGAGTTATTTTAATGAGGGCGTGTACACAGAAGCAAAGAAAATATTATCACATCAACATCGAATGATACATGCAATAAAAATATGTTTCATTGTAACGTTATATTTCTCACTCTTAAAGAGAGGAAGATATTTTCGCATCCTACTGATTTTGCTAACCTAGGAACCGACATTTTCTTCGGGTCGTGGAAAAATTAATTTTTAGGGGTGATAGTATAGGCCTATTACATAAAATTTTCCGAGTGGAATATAACATGATGGAAAAGAGTAGAAAATACGAGAAGCAGTCCAGTTTTTTCTATTTTCGAATTTATGTTGAACTATAAGCATTTTATAAAGATATAACGTACATGTGTTTTTCTCCTGTATATTTGAGTCAAATATAAATTCCACATTAGTAATTTGTGCGAGATCGTGCGTATTTGCTTGGTTTCCGCACAAAACCAATCCGCGGAAAATGTAAAATTCCACATTCACTATTCCCAACCTAACACACATAACAATTTCCCTCTTCTTACCTCTTAAGTGACATATTGATTTTACTGCTTTAGGCTTTTAACATATTACTTTTAGAGACCATCAGTATAGTAATAATTATAAATTGGAAACTTACCACTGCAATTTCACCTAAATTGCAATGTTAATTATTGTTTTTAAATATTTGCAAAAATTAAGTAAACTCTACAACTCCACTAAAGTTACTGCATTCGTGATGCAAGTAACATTAAGGAAGCCGTGAAAAAATCAACAAATTAACTTTTCGATGTTATTAGTGCAATATGTTATATAAATAATATTGTTAAAATATTAAAATGAAAAATAAATCATTACATAACCTTACCGTTTGTTATAAGTTCGCATTTATAAACTGGGGGAAAAAAAAGACAGACGTATATCGCGGCCTGCTGGAGTATAGTAAACACAGAAAACATTTTAAAGAAACAATGTTGAAGATAGATATTTTTGTTTTGCAAATTTGCCGTCATTGAACAGAAACCAAGATGGAGATTTCATTGCAACTAATTAGAAATTCCTCTTTCAAGTATGTAATAAACGATCTTCGCACAAAATAATGTACGATACATGAGCGGTATGTTTGTTTTCATGTTCTCGGAAATTAAAAAAGCTCAACTACGTTTCGCTTTTTCACACTTTTCCTCGAACATGAAAACTTCAACATACCGCTCTTGTAACTCATATTACTATTGTAATACAGAACACGGGAGTTTATTGTGCTTCTTAAATGATTCAGGTTTTAAGAGGGCTTTGCGTGTTGCTGAGGAATTGTACACGCTAACGCTATTACTTCGTCGCGTAATTAAATAAAATTGTATCACTTACGTAAACTGTTAATATGGTATAACAGCTGCAGGGTTACTTTCTGCGGTGTCTCGTATAATAGCCTATAGTTACAACTCTGTCGGGAAGATCACACAAAAATAAGTTTCAAGATTCTTATGCTGTTCACAGGGACACGGAATACGTCTAGCCGGAGAGAAATGATGTCGTAGGATATAAAGATTGAATTTTATAAATTATAACTCAAGGAGCTCGATAAATTGTGTTTTATTTCTTCGCGAGGAGCATAATATTTATTTAAAACGAAGCCTGACAAACCGTTATTTGAAGTAAAGGTCCCCTTTAAGAACTCTTCTGCGAATGCTAATATTTACTCTATTATAAGATGAGCAAAGAAGCGAGGCATGAGCTTTGGATTTCTGTTGACATTTATGTAATAAACAGACCTTTCAACTGACAGATTGTTTCAAGTTCTCCGGAAGAAAATAACATGATATTAAACACAGAAGGCAGAAATTTAATGGAGAATGTCAAATCAAAGAATAAACTACCGGTAGTTTATTGCTTACACTGTCACATTTAAATCAGCAAAGAAAACTCGGACATGATGGAAATGACATAGTAGTACTTTTTAATACGCTAATAATAATAATAATAATAATAATAATAATAATAATAATAATAATAATAATAATAATTGTCATTAGGAAAGTCCAGGATAACAGACAGGGTTTGGAATTGAACGGGTTACATCACCTGCTTGTCTATGCGGATGACGTGAATATGTTAGGAGAAATTCCACAAACGATTAGGGAAAACGCGGAAATTCTAGTTGAAGCAAGTAAAGAGATAGGGTTGGAAGTAAATCCCGAAAAGACAAAGTATATGATTATGTCTCGTGATCAGAATATTGTACGAAATGGAACTATAAAAGTTGGAGATTTATCCTTCGAAGAGGTGGAAAAATTCAAATATCTTGGAGCAACAGTAACAAATATAAATGACACTCGGGCGGAAATTAAACGCAGAATTAATATGTGAAATGCCTGTTATTATTCGGTTGAGAAGCTTTTATCATCCAGTCTGCTGTCAAAAAATCTTAAAGTTAGAATTTATAAAACAGTTATATTACCGGTTGTTCTATATGGCTGTGAAACTTGGACTCTCACTTTGAGAGAGGAACATAGGTTAGGGGTGTTTGAGAATAAGGTGCTTAGGAAAATATTTGGAGCTAAGAGGGATGAAGTTACAGGAGAATGGAGAAAGTTTACACAACGCAGAGCTGCACGCATTGTATTCTTCACCTGACATAATTAGGAACATTAAATCCAGACGTTTGAGATGGGCAGGGCATGTAGCACGTATGGATGAATCCAGAAATGCATATAGAGGGTTAGTTGGGAGGCCAGAGGGGAAAAGACCTTTGGGGAGGCCGAGACGTAGATGGGAAGATAATATAAAAATGGATTTGAGGGAGGTGGGATATGATGGTAGGGGCTGGATTCATCTTGCTCAGGATAGGGACCAATGGCGGGCTTATGTGAGGGCGGCAATGAACCTCCGGGTTCCTTAAAAGCCAGTAAGTAAGTAATAATAATAGATACTTGATTAGGTACCTAATGTAATGACGCTAATTTCCTTTTAGGTGCAAAGAAATACTGTACTAAAATTATTACGGGGGACATGGAACTCACACGTGCTTGGAGTGAGAAGTGTTGCTAAGCAGTTCATGTTGTCTGTGGTCGCTCGCCTATGTGTGGGTAAGTTTAAATAGGCAGTTGCTGGCAAAATACAGACATTTTTCTTGTAGCCTGTCGTATGAGTTTATTAATTATATCGAGAATTATACAGTTATTACCAAAGCTCGGAACTTGGAGACATGTCTTTGCACGTGGCTAAGCGACGGGACTTCAATGTCAAAGTACCGCTTCCAGCACAGAAGTAGTCAGGTCTGACAGAAAAGTGATTTCTGGCTGGAACAACATATTGATAGTAATATGGTAGGTTCAAACGCGTAATTTTTTGCATATATATAATTAAAGAAACATCAATTTATCAAATTTACTGTTCTACTATGTACATTTTATTACAGTGTCTGACTACGTAAATTCGAAGATTTTCGAGCCCATAACTTCTTTTCCTGTTAGTTAAACATGATATCAAACGAGCAAAAAGTCGTATTTCTAAGTCACATGAAGTGACAGGAGCAAACTTAATATATTGAATGTTTTCACTGCCACTGTATTATGTTAAATTTTCAGCAGTTGTTAGCGGATTTCGTATCTGAGAAAGATAAGTATATCCTAAATCTTGTCTCTAAAATAGTTTTCAATTAGTATATCACTACTATGACTACAGGTCCTTCTATGACTTGATCCATGGCTATGGACAAATTTTACACCAATTTAAGGGATTGCAATGTCTTTCTATGAATGACAGTTTCCAGTCTCTAGTTTGTGTGTGGCACAGGGTACAAAATATAAACTCTCTATTTGAAGGAAATAATGTATCTCCTCCGAATTCCTTCACGAAATTCTGTATCTAAAATTTAAAAAATGTATTTTCAAACATCAATAATACCCATTCGAATAACACGTATTTTCTAATTCCTGAAACAGACCGTTTACCTGTAATTTTCTGAATATCAATAACTTCGACATGACACAGTTTCGTCGTCTGTCTTCCTCTCATTAGATGTGACCACTTTCTTAGTACACACGACTGTCCCTGAGCACTTGCAGCGTGAGCTTTGTGTACGTTGTACCTGTAACCTTACTAATGCACACGAAACACAAGTCCCCAAGTTCCGAGCTTTGGTTATTACGGAAGACGAGCAAATTTTGCGTCTAACCTAGTCCACAGCTGTGCTAATATTGGTTAATATTATTTAATATTCCTCATTAACACTGGATGTTTAATTTAAGGTTGAAACATCATACATTTTCGAAGGAAAAAAACTAAACGTAAAAGCGTTCTTCAATAGGATTGTGCCCATATGAAGGGCTCATAAAATGAGACGATATACAGAATCCAGATAATTCAGAATAGGCTATATTACTTTGAACACAGAAGGCCATTGCATTTGGTCTTGCATGATAACGAATGATCTATACACTGGCGCTCAAACATATCTGACCTGGAGTTCTCCGCCTATGTAAGTGCGCTTCCTAACCACGGGATAAGACAGAACCAAAGATCTAACAATGTTTTGACAGTTCTCAGTAAGTGACACTACTATTGGTACGGTTAAAAATGTGTTTGGGGAGAATTTTTTTATTTGGTTATTTTACGACGCTGTATCAACATCTAGGTTATTTAGCGTCTGAATGAAATTAAGGTGATAATGCCGGTGAAATGAGTCCGGGGTCCAACACCGAAAGTTACCCAGCATTTGCTCTTATTGGGTTGAGGGAAAACCACGGAAAAAACCTCAACCAGGTAACTTGCCCCGACCGGGAATCGAACCCGGGCCACCTGGTTTCGCGGCCAGACGCGCTGACCGTTACTCCACAGGTGTGGACGTTTGGGGAGAAGGATGACTTAGATTATGAAGTATAAATTATTCTTACAATTGACAATAACAACGCTTTCCCGCTAAACCTAATCCCCATTCCAGTTTGGTTGATAGGTTTTTCCCCTCTACTCACACTCTTTACCATCCGTGAAGGGGAAGATGCTACTGTCCATCTCACTAACATTCGACTAATTGACTTTGAACTTAGTGAAAATTCTTATTATTGAAAATGTTAACCAGTAATCTATATTTCTAAAATCTATACTAAGCGTTTGTATTTCATTTTATTACTGTTTATATCAACTGGCACATTAAAAAGCTACTGACAGAAGAAGGTAAATGTTCTTTTCACCGCTAGTTGCTACTCTAAGTATACACAATGGAACAATCTGCACTGTGTCGCTCCCCTTGACTTCATAATACAAACTAACATCCCTTAATTTAATTAATTATTAGTTGAAAATATTATAATAAAGACACTAAAATATACTGAAACATGTAATTGTCAAACATCTGTATCACTGTATTTTATATCCACTTTATTTAATATTTTATTTTCTTGTGTGTTAAACTTGGGGGGGGGGGTGCAGGTATAAGAGGTAACAGCTAGCGGTCTGTTACTGACGGACTCAGGGCAAGTAGAAAGGGAAAGAAATGCCTTCGCATCCTCTTAACTTGTATGAAATGTCGTTTAGTGCTCTTTTACAATTAGCAGGGATGGGGGTTAAATTTTGAATTTCGTAATACAGAGTGATTTATATAGAACTGACACATTTCTTTCTTTAATTATTCCGTTGGAAATTCATTCAATGTCCCAATTTTAGCACCAAATTAAGCAGAATGTTCTGGAGTTTCGATTCCTTTTCACTAGATGTGCAGATGTTTATGTTTTATTCCTATTGTTGGCAGCACTGGATGCGCAGATGTTTATGTTTTATTCCTATTGTTGGCAGCTGTTTTCGACATTTTGTGTCAACGTGAAAATGAAGTACACATTAAATCAACGACTCTTCCTTGTGAAGCAATACTGGATTACGAATTCAATTACAGCTATTCAAAGGGCATACCAGAGAGAATTTGGTGTTAGCAATCCTCCCAAAAGAAACACAATATGGGACTGGTAAACAAATTGGAAACAACTGGATCTCTGGTGAGTGAAAAGGGCAAGCATTGTTCATCTAGGCTTCCCACGGTTGTTGTTGACGTAAGAGCACGACTGGAGCAGTCACCCAAAAAATCATTAAGACGTTTGTCTTTGAGTTTGTTGAGCAACTGGACGATGTAGAGCTGAGTCAAGGATATTTTCAGCAAGATGGCGCTACATGCCATACATCAAATGAATCCATGGAACTACAGTAATTGCAAGTTTCTTTGACGACCGAATAATTTCCAGGAACCTTTGGCCACCGAGATCTCCGGATTTGACAACGCCGGACAACATTTGCTATAGAGGTAAATAATATCCCAAAATTCCTCTATATTTTAGGTATAATAAGTTGTCGCTAGCACAATTCGTTTTGAAACAATTAATGAAAGAAATGTGTCAGTTCTATATAAATCACTCTGTACAAGTATATTTATGTACGATTGGCAATACTGAATGTCATCTTCGCCATCTATTCATAGAAATAATAACTAAAGAAGTCACACTTACACGAAAAAAATATCGCTTACTATCGATTAATAGGCGTCATATCTTTGAATGCCAGGGTACAGAATCTCAAGCAGCCAGTTAACGTGAACGACGCTGGTTCACAGTTCTGAGAAGCCTCACTTCCTCGATTGATTCTTGAGAATAATATTATAAGACCCACAGTACAAGGAGTTTGTGTGCCAGTTCAAAGAAACAATCCCACATGTCCGGCGCAGGAAATAGCTCTTTACAGGCTGCAGTTAGGATGGGAGAGACTCGCGTGGCAGACAGTTTATGTAAGCAGCAACCGAAACACTCCGCGCTGTTTATTCAACTCCATGTTGATGCACAGTCATGTGATCTTCACAACAGCCATGCGTGTTATGTTTCATTTGAGCTTAAAAAGTAGTAGTCGACGTTTTATTTGGAATGGAAAAACAAATACGACAGAAGTACTTTTGAAAAGGCGTGAGCTTATGCCAGAAGCGATGAAAAACAGAGAGATGAAAGGTAGAGACTAAATAATATTTGATTACTGTAAAGTTGGTAGCAGGTACCACTGAAAGGAATCTTAATGTATTTTAGTTCATGGCACAGACCATAGAATCATGAAATTATTATTATTATTATTATTATTATTATTATTATTATTATTATTATTATTATTCGAATTTATAAAACAGTTATATTACCGGTTGTTCTGTATGGTTGTGAAACTTGGACTCTCACTCTGAGAGAGCAACAGAGATTAAGGGTGTTTGAGAATAAGGTTCTTAGGAAAATATTTGGGGCTAAGAGGGATGAAGTTACAGGAGAATGGAGAAAGTTACACAACGCAGAGCTGCACGCATTGTATACTTCACCTGACATAATTAGGAACATAAAATCCAGACATATGAGATGGGCAGGACATGTAGCACGTATGGGCGATTCTAGAAATGTATATAGAGTGTTAGTTGGGAGGCCGGAGGGAAAAAGACCTTTGGGGAGACCGAGACGTAGATGGGAAGATAATATTAAAATGGATTTGAGGGAGGTGGGATATGATGATAGAGAATGGATTAATTTTGCTCAGGATAGGGACTAATGGCGGACTTATGTGAGGGAGCAATGAACCTCCGGGTTCCTTAAAAGCCAGTAAGTAAGTAAATAAGTAAGTATTATTATTATTATTATTATTATTATTATTATTATTATTATTATTATTATTATTATTATTAAGACCAAGATATGGTTTTGAAACTGAAATAGCAACGAAAAACTAATTAACTGATATGTCTACCGCCCAAAGTACACAGCACGGCCAATCCGAGCACAAGAATTATGTGCTAGAAAATCTCCTGCAATGGCTGCGTGGTCAGACCTTCAGCCTGTTCCTTAGGCTACCCGGGTTCGAGTCCCGATCAGGCCTGGATTTTTTCATTGAATGGGTTTGGGAATGCGATTAACTTTAGGATTAGCGCAATAGATCTTAGAAGGTCGCAGTGCTGGGTCGTAGTGCCCCCCCCCCGAAAATCCATTGCATTCCATTCCATTGTGCTAAATACTGTAAGAGTCATACAGCAAAGATTGGAAGGCTATTAAGCCAACTCTTCAGAATCCAGGAATTTTATGCGGAGATAGACTGTCAGATTTTGAAGATGATTCAGAAGACTTAGTAGTTGAATAATTTCTTCTTCTTCAATTTACAAACTCGATTTAACAGATTATCTCTTTTAACTTCGCAGTAACTGCTTCCCTTATATCCCTGTATCTCTTTCTTATGACTTTATTCCTGTTCGATCTCATGCATAGGCCACATACTGTTTTCCAACCAGGAGATCAACCGTGAAAGGAATGTGCTTACTATTGCGTCATCTATTGGAGCGAAGTAGATAGATAATATTAGAGTTATAACGTCAGTTTAAAAATCATGCGCTCTCCTGTATACGTTATTTCCTGTATGGAGGGATTAAAACACCAGAAGATTAACCGTGATCTAATTTTGTAACTAGGGTAGTAAAAAAATGTGTATATCAGTGTTATTGTTTGTGCTGTGAGAGCTAGCCAATAGAGATAAGAGTACCCACGTGTGTGACATTATGACATCTTATGACATCAACATTCATTCACATCACCCCGCTCCGTCTTATTCCCTGGAGACTTTCTCATGGTTGGACTACAGTATCGAAATATTTCATCTTGAATTCTGTTCTACTTATGTTCCAAGTAATTGCTACGATATTCTTCTATTTTATCACTCAATGGAATACATGTGCAGCTTACAATATTTTCTTAAATCTATTTACTTCTGTCATGAGAAATATCAATAAAACCACACGTTTCTGGAGTAACATTATCACGTAATGAACCTCTTGTTACTCAAATACAACCTTCAGAAAAGTCATATTATTTTTGGACTCACCGATGTTGTTTAATGCCTCGTAAGTTGCAGTACCACACGTTGTCTGGTTGCTATGCAAACAAAAGAAAAAACAGTATTGTTATTAAAATTATCAAAAAGGGAAATTTTGTTTAGAAAATTAAAGATGATAGTACAATTTATGAGTTATTGAATGTTACTAGAACAGTATTGTCCATCTTTTTCAACTTCAAGGTGTTATTCATTTCAAGAAAAATGGATTGTACTGCTAACGAAATTTAATTGCCTAAATAAACATTGCATTAACTATTAGGTCCACACCGGAACAAAAGAAGCAACAAAGTTCCCTAGCAACGACATGCAAATATTTCTTATGGTGATAATTTTACTTAACATATGGAGAAATTTGCGCACTATTCATTTTTGTAATTTCTCCAATATGCATTGTATTGGCTTGGACATCTTACATCAGTTAGATATTGCTAAACTACATATGCAGAATTTTTTTCACATTTTATGTTGAAAAT
This sequence comes from Periplaneta americana, assembly GCF_040183065.1. NCBI lineage: Eukaryota > Metazoa > Arthropoda > Insecta > Blattodea > Blattidae > Periplaneta > Periplaneta americana. The sequence continues at coordinate 1,071,997 of NC_091120.1, read as the reverse complement.
TATGCAAGAGAAATATGTTTATATGTTCTTTTAAATAATTGATATTTTAGTGAACATTTATCTCGGTGTCACATAAAGATAATTTCCTAAAACTTTAAAATGAAGCTAAGACCCGTTACATTTAAACGGTGCTTGATTATTTCCTCTGTTCATAGCAAAAAAAAAAAAAAAAAAGCTTTCAATTTTTTTTTTCCTCCAACTTCACTGCCTGACAAAAAATCACAGCTTTCTTAATAATAATGATTGTGTAAATGAATGCACAAACCTCGAGTGAATGTGTTCAAAATTCCACCGCTGTGGAGCAACGGCTAGCAAGTCTGACTCTGGAACGAGCGGGTCTGGCTTAAAATCCCGGTAGGGACACATTACTTCAGATTTTTTTCCTCAACTCATGAAGGAAAATGCTGGTAACTTTCGATGCTGGACCCTAGACTAATTTCGCTGCTATTACCTTCATTTCACTCAGACGCTAGACAACCATCGTAGATGATACAGCGTCGTAAAATAAATCAATAATAACAATCCATCAAGCAGCATAGCTCAGGCTGTAGCGCGTTTGCCAGCTGAGCCGGAGTTGCGCTCGGGCGTGGGTTCGATTCCCGCTTGGGCTGATTATTGGTTGGGTTTTTTCGGAGGTTTTCCTCAACCGTAAGGCGAATCTCAGGTAATCTATGGCGAATCCTCGGCCTCATCTCAACAAATATCATCTCGCTATCACCAATTCCATCAACGCTAAATAACTCAGTAGTTGATATAGCGTTGTTAAATAACTAAGTATAGAAATATATATGTGTACATATATTTAATTTTAGTGGATTATTTTACGACGCTTTATCAACATCTTAGGTTATTTAGCATCTGAATAAGATGGTGATAATGAGCCCGGTGTCCAGAATCGAAGGTTACCCAGCATTTGCTCAAATTGAGTTGAGGGAAAACCCCAGAAAAAACCTCAACCAGGTAACTTGCCCCGACCGAGCTAAAATAATAATTCAGAATGTTTACACAGATCCTTTGGATATTCATAAAAGTGATGTGTGGGACAATTAAAACTGTTCTGATTCCAAGTACTGAGGAGTATAATTTAGTTGAGGAGACCAGTTTGAGGAGGAGGAACACCGTGGACGATGCCTTTTCCTCCATCTGTTCAAGAATAAAGCGAAGGGGGCTTAGAGTGACGTCAAAGCGCCGGCTTCTGTTTGCCTCGGCGTCGTGTTTTCCTCGCAGAAACACAAACTTTCTTTGTACCGAAGAGTGCGGCGAATCCTGAAGACGCAGCGCACACAAATGTTGTTTGCTGTTGTGTACATCTCCGAGTGGCTTTAATCCTGAAGAGAGTCCCTCGCAGCATTGCCCTTTGTGCAAAGACGTTGTGTGTGATGAATTCTGCTTCAACAGGATTGTGAGTTTTGAGCCCACAAGGACACACTATAACCATCGCATATTTTCCACGCCGACGAACACAGAAGCCATGGTGAATAATTCTTTTGGCGTGTCTTCTTGGAAATTATTTCGAGTCCTTTCCCTTGTTAGCCAGCACTGCCCAAGTAGGGTTGCCACCCGGGATTGTTCCAGAAATTGAAACACTGTCCCGGATCCGGCAAACACACTTTTGCCCCGCTTATGCCGATTTTCGGACCAGCTAACAATATTCCAAATATGCATTAAACAAAAATGTTGTTGTTTTTGTTTTCTAATGCTAGGCGTTTGACAATAGTCAATTGACCTCTTGCACTCCAATATTTTTCAAAGATATTATCTTGGCAAGCCACTGAAGCACAGATTTTGAGGTGTTCCGAATCCATTTCTTGGTTTGAGTTGCACAATGGACAGTTAGGGGGCTGATATATTCCAATTCTATGCAGATGTTTGGCCAAACAATCATGGCCTGTTGCCAATCTAAATGCAGCTATAGACGATTTTCGTGGTAACTCGGGAATTAACTGTGGATTTTGATGCAGAGAGTTCCATTTTTTCCCTTGAGATTGTGTTATCAAATTGTGTTTGTTGAAGTCTAAGTATGTAGATTTAATAAATCTCTTCACAGAGTAATACGTAGATTTAGTAACAGGTCTGTAAGTAGCAGTGCTGCCCTTCTTTGCTAAAGCATCCGCATTCTCGTTTTCCAGAATTCCACAATGGGATGGTATCCATTGGAATACAATTCTTTTATTGAGTGATATTAATTGAAAGAGCATATTAGTTATTTCTGCTGTTTGAGATGAAGGTGTGTGTTTAGAGACTATTGATAGAATAGCTGCTTTGGAGTCTGACAATATATTAAACACAAATGTGAAGTAGCACATAAATACATTTCCTCACTGTTCATATCTCTCATGTTTAAGTCTATAAGCTTCATTTATTCAAGGGCAAGTCTTTCACTGCATTGCAACATTCTACAATATTATCTCTCTTCCTTTTCTCCTCGTTTTCGCATACGATCTATAGACCTATATCTTAATGTTTTTTGTCATCTCATATCTTCTTCTGCCCGAATTTTTCTCCCGTCCACCACTCATTCCAGTGCATCCTTCAGTAAGTCAGTTTCTTCTTAGCCAGTGACCCAGCCAATTTTCTCTTCCTGAACATTTTCGGCATTATTCTTTCATCACCTATCCTTTCTAGGACAAGTTCACTTTTTATTCTGCCAGTCCATTTCACACGCTCCACTCTTCTCTATATCCACATTTCAAATACTTCCAGTGTTTCTCTTTACCTCGTCGTAATGTCCAAGTTTGCTCCCATACAATGTCACACTTCACACAAAGCACTTCACTAGTCTCTTCCTTAATTATTTTTCCAGAAGTCTGCAGAGGATACTCCTTTTTCTATTAGAATCTTCCTTTGCCATTGCTATTCTCCTTTGGACTTCCTGGCAGCAGCTCATGTTACTACTTAAAGTATACATTCAAGTATTTGGAGCTGTCCACCTGCCCTACCGTTTCAATTGGAAGTCGCACGTTCACCTTCATTATTTGTCTTCCGATAATCACGTCTTCGTCTTGTTTGCATTTATCTTGATTCCATAGTATTTCGTGGCTCCGACTTAAAGAACGTAGAACTTTACACTCTTTGTCTTTACTCTTTCGAATTCTGCACACCTCAACACCAAATTACCTTTCGTCTCGTTTCTCTTATCTATACTCTAACCACGACGTAAATACCAGATCACTTATCTGTGGCACGCTAAGTATACTTCTTCATAGAACATCTTGTTATTCATCATCTTTTACAATATCCACCTCGCGTCAATGGAATTCCTTGTCATAAAGTATTAGGGGCTGCAAGACAATAAACACCTTTAAGAACAGCTTAAAAGATAACCTTATTAGCATTTCACTCCAATCAAACTGATTTAAACTATCACTGACTACATTGTTACTTCTTTCTTTAGACATCATCCTGATTGTGCTGTATTTTCAAAATTGTCTCATAATAATCTCTTTCTATTATCTAATATTATTTGAAATATATTAACATTCTATGTATTTTAGCTTAATTCTGCTACACAGTTTATTTCAGTATTTAATTAATAGTTCATAGTATTTTGTTGTTTAATTCGTAAATAACTCTTGTATACATGTAACTCTCATCTAAATCAAATTGTTGAATTCTTTGTAAGTTCATGCATATGTATATATATTTTTCCTGGTTGAGTGGAAGAGAAGGCCTTACGGTCTTAACTCTGCCAGCTAAAATAAATCATTATCATTATTATTATTATTATTATTATTATTATTATTATTATTATTATTATTATTATTATTATATTGCTTATAGCTGTCATTTAGCTCCAGTAACATATTCTTTAGTATCTTCTGCTAACACGCCGTATCAGCAGCAAATCTTATGCATTTTATTCTTCTTCCTCCTACTGTCACCTCTCCCATGTTTTCAAAACAGTTCTTCACTAATTCCTCCAGGTAGGTGTTGAACAGGGTATATGATGAAGGACATGCTTTAGGCTTAAGTTATTAGTATTGACACTTTATTTTAAAATTAGTCCTTTTGAATGAGAAACTTGTCCAGCAGGTGGCAGCAGTCAGAAGTCAAAGCGTCCTAGTATTTCGCGTACTTCAATGGATGCTACGTGACTCAAGTCAAACTAGTTAACAGAATATCATGTCACCAATTAAGTTAAACTTGTCGGATCACTTCGCCATGCTACTAGATGTTTGCGGCAACACTTCGGAGTTCAGCTGCGTCTCCTTAATTCAATCTCGTCTCATTAGTCCTTCAGACGGCACGCCGTTTGTTGGAATGCGTCCAACTACTGTCACATCAAATTGGTGCGCAACTCTAGACAGACTCCGGGAGCAGAAGAGTTTCGGTGTTGACTATAATTTCTGTTTATTTCTCTGATACCTCTCTTCACTACTGGGTGGGCCGTAACTCACCGTATCCTTAGACATTTCTTACTTACTTACCTAATATAAGGGTCAGTGTGAGCTCCATCATTGTCTGTGCAGAGTCCTTTGTGACATTTCATGTACCGGTAACTGCTGTGATGTTATGCCTGCAAAGGCAGCTGTCACAGCTTCTTTCAGTTCGTCGTTTGTTTGATGCCGTCTAGCAGTCACTTTTTCTTTTATGAATCTCCACAGACTGTTATTCGGTGTTGTCAAGTCGGGACTTCGAGGAGGACTTCGTATTTTACATAAGGAATTTGTGCAGTATACACTAGTTTCAGTAATGAGCTTATGAGCATTAATAAAAGTTTGCCACTATAGCCATAGAGAGTTGTCTTGTTATCATTTGCGGAAATTCACTTCATCTGTAGAGCGAATGTTTTTTGTACGGTAGTACTATTGTAGAACGCTGTCAAGGCGGCTCTGTTATCCGATTGTCATACATATGTGATCAGGGGTCATTCTCAGACTTGGCAGCTCAGCTCGCTACTTATCGCGGCCCTACAATATAAGAGGTAACCATCCTGCCTAAGGTTTTTCCGTGGTTTTCCTAAGGCGCTAAGACAAATGTCGGGATGAGCCCTAAAAGAAATGGGCCACGGACCTGCACTCATATCCCCATGAATCTCCCTAATTAACAATTACATCTCTCCCTCCTCTTCGAAATTGAGACAAATCAACAAGGCTCACGACCTCTTACATAATAGCCAAATTGGCTAGTCTCTTATATGAGACAACTCATCCTGCCTAAGGTATTCCGTGGTTTTCCTCAGGCGTAAGACAAATGTCGGGATGAGCCTTATAAGAAATGGGCCACGGACCTATATGCCCTGCCCCATATATACTCCACCTTTATTATAAATTATGTATGCCCTAGTTCAGATAATATTAATAGTCTATTAAACATACGAGGTCACTCAATAAGTCGCAAATTGGAAGGACAGGGACCTCTCAAATTGCAGCTTAGATTTCACGGCGCTTCTTCCGACGGCCTTCACCTGCTTTGTCATCGAACAACAGATGACGGCGTCTTGCCATCCTAACGGCAAACACCAGCCAACTCCACCTCGCCCGTTCAGTGATCAATTGATCAATCTCAGCCCCCCTCGCGTATGTGGTACCTAAGAGGTTACGTCCAATTTCGGCTTCCCCTTCAAAATTTTCTAGAGCTCCTTCAGGGGAGCAGCGTAACCAGGAGTGAGACTAGTGGCCAACAGGCTTGGAGCTCACATATTTAGTTTTGTACAGCCCCCAACCCCTTGCAAGGACGCGTTTTGCGTACCTTTTAAATTTTCCTCCCTATTCTCCTTCGATTTTTTTATTTTTTCGATTTTTCGATTTTATTCGATAAGAGGTAACAGTACCGGTCTGTAGAGATGAGCTTAAACGATATTTTCAAATATCTGTGACAACTGTGACTGTGACAATAAAATATCTGTGACTTTTACCTGTGATTTTGTCACACCGATATTTTATATCGATAAGTAAGCACAATATGCATGAATTACACCGATATTTTGTCACACCGATAAAAATTAACAGGAAATATTGAATGTGAATACGATTTCTCTATACACGCCACACATCAGTGATTTATATGGGAAAACCCAACAAATAAATTATGTACATGTACCATTAACAAATAAATACATACCTAACTGAACAGTAACATGTCGGAAATTAACCTCATGTACCAAGATGTTATATTGTAGATATTGAATTAGATGATAATTATTAAATGTTGGGTATGGAGAAATTGAGGTTATGTGATTATTCTAATCGTTTTAAAAATTGATCCTTTTTTTATTATATATAGGTAATATAATGAATAAATTAAGTCGTGCATTAACATTATAATATTGAGTCATGGAATAAAAATTAACGAAACGTAAGTATTCGGAAAAACACTGAAAAATAATTACAAAAAAAAAAAACAGTTGTTCACGCAGGATTTTACACAAAATAAAGTACTGGTAACCAATGGTGTTATTATTTAAATCGTGCAATCACTGCATCATTTATAGTACGATAGTGAAACTAGCGCTGAAGTAGTTTCGGCGATTTCGGACGTGAAAATCATTGAATTTGATTTCTTGTGGAGATGCAGTTGATCGTATATGCAAGGCATAACAAAGCCTAAACTAACCAAACCTAACCTGTCACAGATTCGTATATTCAAGGTGTATACACGGAGTAGGAAGAGAACTACCTGAACGCTAGTTTAGTCGTTGATCGTATATGTCTAGGCATAATAAAAGCTTAAACTAACCAAACCTGGCCTGTCACAGATTCGTATATGGAAGGGGTATTTTCAATTTTTGCTAACTACCCCATATTGTTATATTTAAAAGTTGAAAATTACTTGCAAGTTGATGATTTTAAGAATATCTAGACAAATATCACTAAATATAAAGTTTAGAACATCGATTAGGCCTATTAATTTGGGTGAAATAACACTCCACATGAGTACCAATGTTAGGAAGCACTGCGCTATTTCCTAAGAGTTAATAACCATAAACAACATAATGAACTTATTACAAATAATTTTGTTTTAAGTTTAATTATTTTAATTAATACTAAGATGCACTGTTCGTGTTAGAGCTTTACATTAAAACTGGATCATACATAAATGAGAGAAGTACAGGTGAAGTTATTAAAATAATGTTGTAGGCTCATTTAACTATTCTGTTTGTAATTAAAAGTGTAACTGCAAAAATATTGTTACTACGTAAAAATTGAGTGGAAAATGCATGTAAGTTAATATAAATTCAAAGTTATATGAAAATGCAAAGATCTCGTGGAATACATAAAACATTTATAAAACATATATAGAGACTAAACAAAATGTCAGATTCGTCATTATATCATTATAATGCCCCTAATAACTTTGCAACAAAACATCACTTTGCAAAAAATAATATTGAACAAAATATCACGAAAAATAATCATATCACCGCCAGATTGCTGTTATTGTATCATGCGCATGCGCAAACCCACGACGTAGAGGAGAAAATATCAGTCACAGAGTACTGAATCAACACCTCCTACTGAATACGGAGCAGATTTCGATAGCGATATTTTGTCACAGATATTTCGCGTCATCAGTCACAGGTTCATCTGTGACAAAAAAATACCTGTGACAAAATATCGGTTTGTGAAATATCGGCCATCTCTATCGGTCTGTCACTGACGGACTCAGAGCAAGTAGAAGGGGAAGGAAATGCCTTCGCATCCTCTCAACTTGTATGAAATGTCGTTTAGTAGTTGATACAGCGTCGTTAAATAATCTACTTAAAAAAATCATTTTGGTTTTACAGTTAAACCTCTCATGCCCACGTGCATCAACATCGGTTAGTGTAACCATCGGTTAAAATTGTCACCTAATCCCTGATTAAGCATTTTACGGTGGATCGACCTCGGTTACGACTTAAATAGAAGGTTCACCACAGTAATCTCTAATCGGCCAAATATGAGCGGTTAAAGGAGATAACCAGCGATTAGTAGAGCAAGTAAAGCAAAATGGCGGCCAGAACCACAGGTGATTATTTCTAAGACGATTATTATTGGCAGTACTTGAATTACTTGGATAGAGCGTGAGCGTGAAGGTTCTTTAGTGGAAAGAGAGAATTCTTACGAGGAATTAAGTGACAGAAAATTTCAGGAGGGATTTCGTTTATCAAAATCTACAAATGGATTACTTGAAATAACACAAGAACAGTCATATTTCTCCTACGGATCGGCTGCTTATATTACGATTCTATGTAACTGTTATTTTCTGTATTTTAAGAGGGAATACTCGAATACCGGTATCTCTTTCTCTATGTTACTGGCTGAACAAAGAGAGGTTATGGATGGATCTTAGGATAATGCACAATTCCCTGGTGTAAATGAAGTCCAAGATCGTACACACATTCCTACCAATCTTCTGCATCCTTTTCCTTTATGGATATTCCATCTTTTTTATATAATACATTTAAATCTAGTAATTAAGTCTATCGATACTTCAACCTAACATTGGGATATAATCACTTTTGGATTCAATTTTCCATTTTGTACGATTTTAACCTAACATTACTGAAAAACAAAGAAATGGAACTCACAAATATAACAGCGCCCAAAGGCAAACAAATGCAACGCGAAAATGTAGGATACGTTCATTTCGATGTAGAACATAGTGAGCGCAGTCGTTTTTAGACATTGACTATTATCTTTGCAGCGGTATGGATGCTTTCCTTTAGTCATTTTGTAGAAACAATGTACCGTCATAGACTTTACTCTGGTTAAATGAGGTGTCAGCTAGCCATGTTTTAGTAATCGGTGATTATGAATGGTGCACATAAATTACATTTTAACCACGGCTACTGTTTAACCGTCGTTTCGTAATCTATGATTACTGCGTTTTTAATCTATGTTGATGCACTTCGCCATCAGTACAACACAACATCGATGGAGAATTAGACTCACTTCCTGTAGTGTTATCCGTGCTCAGTTGCCGGATATAACGTAGAGCGGACGGCCCTCCGGCCATACCTGAGGATAGAATCCGTATGCAGTTCCAAAACGTTGGGAATGTTAAGTTCCAAGATACGGTGGAATACACAAAAGTATACTTCTTAAGATATATGATGTTAGTATGTCTAACTGAAGGGCAGACAGCTTCATAAAATCCGAAATATACACACAAGCAGTAAAACTGCGACAGAACACAAAACGCATAGAACTGCCACGCAATCGCTGCAGCTGGAAACTGTAGGTCTCGCAAGCACGGATTACCGACGGAAGGAATGCGAATCAAACAAGAGTACAGTCGGAAGAGAAATGACATCGATAGAATCAGTCTTGCGTTGTGATAGTTACATTACGACTTTAGTTTGTTCCATTGCATGTGAATACATGTCTTGTATCGCACAGTATTATTATTTCATTCTTAAACATGTGTTGCGCGTTTAATTAGCTTCGAATTTCTCTCTTTCTACGTTCTTTATTTCCACAACGATGTCCTCATTTGTTCATCTTCTTGGAAGAGACAGTACTTCCATCGGCTCGCATCTCTCCCCCCTCGGCGTGTCTACATACACACGTCAAAACAGACAGCAACGCCACCATTGGTTTTCGGTAATCGTTTCTTGCGCGAGCTATAACGTAACACGGCCAGTGTTGCCAATTCAGCGGTTTTCCCGCTAAATCTAGCTTTTTTGGATAACCGTCTCGCGGGTAAAATTATATTATCCCGCTTAGCGGGAATACTAGCGGTTTTTAATCCTTAAAGTTTCTGAAATGAAATTCTTATTAGCATTATAAGCGGCTTTCATACTTACATTTAATTCTTTCAGTGTGTGTTTTGTGAAATAATGGATGTGTTAATGTAGTGATAATTCCATATTATATATTATGTTACCGTTAAAACCCGAAATCCGTCAAAATCAGTTTCAACTAGTAAAAACTAGTTTAAGCAAATAAAGATAGATAGAAAGTGCGTTTTCGTATGATCTAGAATCAGTGTCAGGTTTGGTTTGGTTTGGTTTGTTTAGGTTTTTGTTTGGTAAAAGCCTATAAAAAACCTAAACAAACCAAACCTGACCTGATTTTAGATGGTACGAAAATTCGCTTTCTATCTGTCTACATTTTAAAACTAGTTTTTACTAGTTGAAACTGGTTTTGTCGAATTTTGGGTTTTAACGGTAACATATATCGTGCAATAAGAATTTAAATATGTTGTGTCTGTGATAAAAGTGTTCAAAATTGCTTTATAGCGCCACATTGGCAATGGTAATAGTGTGCAATATCCGTTACATTGGCGGGTGGATGCTCTATCTTCACCATTATTATTATTATTATTATTATTATTATTATTATTATTATTATTATTATTATTATTATTATTGATTAATAAGTATGCATTAAAATCTAGAGATATTTGTTAGAAAATCGCGGGTTTTCGAAAGCCATCTAGCGGGATTATACGAACAACTGTTGGCAACACTGAACACGGCACTAGTCAAGCTCAGTGCTGCCGCCTCGGTGTGGCGTACAAGAGCATCGGAGATCCCAATGCATTCATTCCTCTTCGAGCACAGCGGCTCACATTCTTCTGGAACTCCCGTTTCTCTCCAGCACTTTGTCAACGCCGACCTAATGATGTAGCAGTTAATCTCTTTAGTACCCATCCATACTCGAGGTGCATCAGACATTTTAAATATCGAGCGCTATTCATTTGTTCCGCTTGTCAGTTTTTATGATTCCACTGTCAAGTGAGACACGTAAGCCGAAGAATATCGATGTAAATGCATATGTTTTGTCTCCGATAAAACATTTGCCGATACGTTTTCTGTTTTAATGGAAAATGTAGCTAACAGCTTCCACAGCCTGCAGCGGGGCTGTTAGCAAAAAACAAATCGAACTTTCCCATTTTTAGTTACAGGACGTTAAAAGTACCAATCCCTATCACATAGCTTTTTATAATTGCATAAAACGTTTCCCTTCTACAGTTTTGATGTAGCCGTAATATATTTATTCTGGTTCATATCCTGCAGTTTTTTTCACCGATGATTGATCTACTATTTTTTTGTTTCTCGCTTCTGTTACTACACCCTGCAAGCATGATAAAATGGTGAGGGGAAGAAGCAATTTCAATATTCTGAGAAAATCTGTCCCATGGCTGGAATAGAACCCCCACCCCTGTGGTGAGAAGTCAGTCTACTCTACTGCGTTACAACACGTCAAGAAAACGATATCGGGCAAGAGGAATTTCAGCGACCTGTGAGTATATGAAAGGTCACCAGCAACTTGAACAGAATGTGAACGTGTGAGTAGCAGTCGGCATCAAACCCGCAGCTCACGCTGATATGAAGCCGTTTGGGTGTGGCCTGTACTCTGCCATTAGTTATCGATAGCCCCAGTAATCGACCAGTTGAGCCTCTTGATAAGGCTACTTGTCTGAATGGCTCATAATCTCTGAACTGCTGCAAATTAATGAGAAAAATTTAATTCAATACCCGTCCGTACTCGACAGGACAATCTTTTGAAAACTATTCATTACTACAGAAAAATGCGCCAATGCTGTAATTGCGGTGAGTAGCTGCAGACCCCAATTTACGTTTCCAAGTGGCTGTGTAATTGCGAACGCTGGGAGGAGCACAATGAAGTCAGTGCATGAAATAAAACAGTTCAACTATATGCACTGTAAATTAGCAATGATACTCCCCCTCCCAAAAATATGAAACCATTTAAAATAAGGATGCGTAATGCCAATCCCTTCCTTAAAATTTAATCCATACCAGAGGCAGCCCGCCCTCATTGTGGCAGCCGTGCAATTTGAAAGAATTCCTGAATGAGAGGGCTCCTGGCAGGATCCACGTGCCACTCTGTAAGCAGCATGATACACCACACAAATACTACTTACTTACTGGCTTTTAAGGAACTCGGACGTTCATTGCCGCCCTCACATAAGCCCGCCATTGGTCCCTATCCTGAGCAAGATTAATCCAGTCTCTACCATCATATCCCACCTCCCTCAAATCCATCTTAATATTATCTTCCCATCTACGTCTCGGCCTCCCTAAAGGTCTTTTTCCCTCCGGCCTCCCAACTAACACTCTATATGCATTTCTGGATTCGCCAATACGTGCTACATGTCCTGCCCATCTCAAACGTCTGGATTTTATGTTCCTAATTATGTCAGGTGAAGAATACAATGCGTGCAGCTCTGCGTTGTGTAACTTTCTCCATTCTCCTGTAACTTCATCCCTCTTACCCCAAATATTTTCCTAAGAACCTTATTCTCAAACACCCTTAATCTCTGTTCCTCTCTCAAAGTGAGAGTCCAAGTCTCACAACCATACAGAACAACCAGTAATATAACTGTTTTATAAATTCTAACTTTCAGATTTTTTGACAGAAGTCTAGAAGACAAAAGCTTCTCAACCGAATAATAACAGGCATTTCCCATATTTTTTCTGCGTTTAATTTCCTCCCGAGTGGCATTTATATTTGTTAGTGTTGCTCCAAGATATTTTAATTTTTCCACCTCTTAGAAAGATAAACCTCCAATTTTTATAGTTCCATTTCGTACAATATTCCGGTCACGAGACATAATCATATACTTTGTCTTTTTGGGATTTACTTTCAACCGTATCGCTTTACTTGCTTCAACTAGTTTTTCCGTGTTTTCCCTAATCGTTTGTGGATTTTCTCCTAACATATTCACGTCATCCGCATAGACAAGCAGCTGATGTAACCCATTCAATTCCAAACCCTCTATGTTATCCTGAACTTTCCTAATGGCATATTGTAGAGCAAAGTTAGAAAATAGAGGTGACAATGCATCTCCCTGCTTCAGCCCGCAGCGAATTGGAAAAGCATCAGATAGAAACTGACCTATACGGACTCTGCTGTAAGTTTCACTAAGATACATTTTAATTAATCGAACTAGATTCTTGGAATACCAAATTCAATAAGAATATCATACAAATACTATGCGATGGTTATTAGTTATTACAGTGGAACCTCTCTAACCTGGACACTCATAGTTCAATAAAAAATTGTCCAACATAACGGGGTGTCCAAGGTAAAGGGGGGGGGAAATATCAGTATACGGATTCCTCTTAATTACTTACTGGCTTTTAAGGAACCCGGAGGTTCATTGCCGCCCTCACAGAAGTCCGCCATTGGTCCCTATCCTGAGCAAGATTAATCCAGTCTCTATCATCATATCCCACCTTCCTCAAATCCATTTTAATATTATCTTCGAATCTAAGTCTTGGGTCGACCTGGTTGGCAAGTTGGTATGGCACTGGCCTTCTATGCCCAAGGTTGCGGGTTCGATCCCGGGCCAGGTCGATGGCATTTAAGTGTGCTTAAATGCGACAGGCTCATGTCATTAGATTTACTGGCATGTAAAAGAACTCCTGTGGGACAAAATTCCGGCACATCCGGCGACGCTGATATAACCTCTGCAGTTGCGAGCGTCGTTAAATAAAACATAACATTTAACACGTATGGGCGAATCCAGAAATGCATTTAGAGTGTTAGTTGGGAGACCGGAGGGAAAAAGACCTTTAGGGAGGCCGAGACGCAGATGGGAGGATAATATTAAAATGGATTTGAGGGAGGTGGGGTATGATGATAGAGACTGGATTAATCTTGCACAGGATAGGGACCGCTGGCGGGCTTATGTGAGGGCGGCAATGAACCTTCGGGTTCCTTAAAAGCCATTTGTAAGTAAGTAACACCATGACACAAAGGAACAATAACTTCTTTCTCCCTTTCAATTTAATTCCACCAACTTACGCTTACTCATATTGAGGCACTATATTGTCGTACCATCGGATCTGCGCCCCTTCAGCGCTGTCGTCGTTCTTGGAAACGTTAACACCTCTACTCACCCCAGTCAACCCGTTTCTCTCCCACTACGTCAAACAGCAGGCCACGAACCTTGCCGAATAGGGATGTTGCCAAACTTCCGCCAAACAGTGTCATGTCTCTTGAATATTTGTTATAATAATGTAAAGTTAATTATTACTTATTCATAATTTAATTTAAGTAGGTCTAATGACGCTGATTGACTTACGATTGTTTGCAGATAATTATATTATTACAGTGGATATTTATTGGTTAAATTGAAATTACATCAGAAACATTATCGGTTTGCCAGCATTTTTTAACAGTATAATGTGGATGTATCCATGTTTCGTCTAAATACACAATCCACTTTCCTTCTCTGCGAAATTTCGCAATTTTTCTTGAATAATTGGCCCTCCATGCTACAATATCATTTCTTTCAATCAAAATTCATCTTGTATTTCTACATTTTAAAAATATAAATCCCATGTCTCGAATCACTTTCCGTAGCGTTTCTCTCGCTCCTTGGAAATTTATTGCTTGTCTCGCAACATTCAATAATTTCTCCAATATCGGAACTTCTTTCTGCATTGTATAAAATTCTTGTATCTTTCTTCTTAAAATACATCTGTTCATATCATCTACAAGAATTAAAGGTTCCCTTGGTCTGTTCTTCCCTGGTGACTCTAGCTTTTCATCTCCTGCACAGACTCCCTCTCTCCTGATTTTCTTCATTAGGCGCTCTGATCTGCCTATACAAATTACATAAAAAAGTTTTATTATATTAGTATTAGTTAAGTAAGTAATTTTAATACGTAATCAATTGAAATAAAATAAGCCTCACATGTAATCTCAGCTGCTCTTTTCGTTGCCTGATTTATAGCAAACAGATATTGACCAGTTTGTTTCTCTTCATCGCAAAATGCTATTACTTACTTGCTGAATAATATTTCTTTCACCACTCCGTACTACAGTATTCATGTTGATTTGACAGCATTGGACTGCAAGTGCAAATAAACTGTCCCTCAAGAAGGCTCAAAATTGTGAGTAGTGGGAGAGAGAAAGAGAGAGGGATAGAAAAGAGAGAAATAGGAATGCAGGGAGAGAAATGAATTACCGATGCTGAGAAGGAATTAAGGTTCAGTTCGCATATCTTACGGGGGCACAGATCCGATGGTGGCACTATACAAACTAGAGTTGGGCAACACGATTCTTTTTCAGAAGTCGATTCCAACGATTCAATCATACATTACGAATCGATTCTAACGATTCGTTCACGATTCTTCTCAGTCTGCGATTCCAACTATTCTTTTGAATCGTCAACGAGTTCACGATTCTTCCCAGTCTGCGATTCCAACTATTCTTTTGAATCGTCGCAAGACACTTTCCTTTGCAAACCACGCGTAGAACAAAAACGTTCTACATCTCTCTCATAGATGGCATAAGAGGCGAGACATTGGATTGTCTCTTTCTCATTGGCTGGAACCATTCAGTATGAACTCCATTAGTCTACAAAATTACCCAAGATAATGTCTCTAAATTATAATTTATCAACTGAACCTTATTATGAAGTACATTTTTTGCATTACATCTCTATTTAACTATGCAAATTTCAGGTTTGTGTTCATTATTTTTCATACTTAACAAATGCAGTACATATTTTGATTTCACTCTCGCTCGGGAGCATTCGACACGGTTCGGAAATGTCCGTTGACAGGTTACATCAAACAACGAATAGAATCGTGGGTTACGATACCATGCCGATTCCTTCATATTCTTTTGAATGACGATTCGTTACGATTCTTTTGAACGACGATTCGTTGATACCACGAATCGATTCTTACGATTCTTTATTATTAGTCGTTCACGAATCGACCCAACTCTAATACAAACTGACTCCAGCAGGTAAACACCTCAACAGAGACTGATCTCTACACTGCAGGGCTACTGAAATAGTTTCTCATCATAAAGTTTACTGTTATGAAAAAATAATGTCCCTTCACTTCATACCCACATTTAGCCACAATACACTTACAAAAAGAACAAACTGGGTAATTCCAGGGAAGTGGAAAGAGGTCCACAGTCACTATACTGTACTGTCTTCCTCCGACGAGTTTAGCGCTGGACCTGAGGTATTCTTGCCATCGGTGCGGGGGGTTGCAGGTAGATTCTTTTGTTGCTACAGCCAAGCCGAGCCGAGCGGAGTGGCAAGTATTAATCGTCCAAAAATATGCAGTCTTCAGTTTGTAGTAGTGTGTGAATATTTCATATACATATTGTTTACCCAGGCCTATATGGTTCATACATTGAAAGACACTCTTTCAGCTTTCCCAATGACGGGACTGCCTCATTGGACAAAGCATAATAAACATATTGAGTGAATATATATTATTTTAATGTACCGAAGTACATATGATATTTCCATGCAGATATTCTGCGTCATCATACGATGAAAGAGTGATTTAAGACGGCGCTTATTCCGTCGGATCCCGGCCAACTAGTCACTCACATCGAGTGCACCTCAGCACATGTGTGGACTTCGGTCCTGCGTTCATAGACATCTTTGACGTAGTGCAGAGGGCGGCCACTAGAGGGAACCCAAGAGTTGGAGCTTAATCTGAGACGATTCTAACCGGCGTCGGGGTTGTATCCGGTGTGGCTTAGTGGATAAAGCATCAGCACGTAGAGCTGAAAACCCGGGTTCAAATCCCGGCGCCGGAGAGAATTTTTCTCCGTTCCATTACTCTTTCATCGTATATTGAGTGAAAACAAAAACAGACCACAAAAGAGAAATGAGGGGAACGAACAAAAGGGAAAATTAAGTACAGGAAAGATAATAGCATGCATATAACAGGCCTAAACATAGTAAACAAACAGATTAGACATTCGAGGAAAAGTATCCCTTTTTAGGAAACAAAGTACAGATGGTATTTTAAAATGGCGAGTGATCCTCTGATAGCGGCAAGGGAAACATCACGAATGAAGTCGTTGTTCAGCTGGAACTTCTTGCAGAAACTGGCAAAGAGGCGAGGTAATGTGCCCCTAGCGCCAACCATTAGCCCAACTACTTCAATGAAGGTGAGGTGATATTTCTACAAATAGAATGGAACTGTGGGCTCATAAATTCTGCATTTTTCTGCGTGGACGTCAGCGGGCTGTTGTTCCTGTGCCTCGAACCTGACTGTCGGGTCGATAATGTAGGCGGATGTAGAGCCTGGTGGAATGGCAAGCACGTCAATTCGCCGACAGGATCCCTCTTGAGAGATGCCATGGACTTCTTCGTGCACAGTGAGACCTTTCTTCCTCAAGGCTTCGGCAATCATGGACCTGATTCTGTGATGTCTAGAGTTCCGCAGTGTCTCGCTGAAAGGACAGGCACCCAAAACGTGGCCAAGAGTTTCAATCTCACTGACGCAACGACGACAGTGATTTCCGTCTCGGGACCTTCCTGGTATAGCACGCAGCGGGCAAACATTAGCTGTCATTTTAAGAGCTTGTCTCCATTCACTGCTAGTGAGGCGATCAGGTTGTCGGATATATTGAATATATTGTTGCATTTTTTGCTCAAACATCTCCCTGATGTTAGCTATGTTATTATTATATAAATTACTCATGTTAAATATTTCACCGATACAAGTCATTTTTAAGGAAACATGCTGTGGAAAAGTTTTTGGTTTTATTCTATTGGAATTTTAGAATATGTGTGATTGGTATCGTGAAAAACAGATTCCTATAAAGTCATGCGAAAATCATTTGTTGGTGATATCGTAAAATACAAATCAAGTAGTTTTATTTCTCAAGTGAGTTCAGCAGTACAGTATATTTAAATTGATTACTTTAAAAATTTAATTCAATTCTACTAATCACTAAATTTTATAGTATGATTCTTCTTTTCATTTATATTATTGTAGTTGTATTATGATTTTTATTTTTATTCGTTTTATTGTATTTGTATTTCTGGTGGTGTGATGGCCTTAACTTCACCAGAATAAATAAACTAATGAATGAATCAATGAACGAACGAACGAATGAATGAATTAATAAATAAATAAAATTTTCTACAATACTTTCCTTCTCTGAACACGTAAATACGAATGGTTGTATCTCTGTCTGGCCAAAAATACGTTAGGAAACTAATAGGTATATTGCTCCCGTAAATTGGGCGAATGTTTTCAGTATGATTGTACTTATTTCCAGACTGCCGCTGTCACTGTTCCCTCCCACTCCAGTACCGCGCTAGACTAGTCGGAACCGCATTCCTCTCAGCAATAAATTCCTCAGAAGATGACAGTACAAGGAAAACCCCCCATGGACCTTGTAAAACACAAGGGTTCAATGAACAACTCTGAACAGGTAGCAGAAATACATAACAGACCAAGGGAATCGTCCACGATAGAACTACTCTTGGTTTCACAAGTAAAGAACCTTCGTTGCAGGGTTGGGTTCAGGAAGCCATAAATCTGACTGACACTCTCCCCCAATTAGTGAAACTGTGGACAAAGATACCGCCAGGAGACCGCCGAGAATGCTGTGTTGTGAATTTTCCATTTTTGAAAGAATCCAACCAGTTGCAAAAGAAAATACACTTAAAGAGTCCAGCCAAGAGCAAACGTGGCAACAGCTTCCCCTAACTGGCCTGTCAATCACTGTCATCTGTGCAGAAGTGGTGTGAGGCCAGGGTTCTTTACTTGTGGAGCCGAGAGTACAAGGGGTCTTCAGCTTCCAGGATTGAGGCGTGTCCAACATGGAGGATATATTGGACATGTAGAAGCATAGAAATCTGTCCGGTTCCAACAAAATATATCCAATATAAAGATGTGTCTAACATGCAGAAATGTCCATGACAGAGGTTTCACTGTACTTTGTGCACCTTAGAAGTTCCTACGACAAAGATTACAGGCTTCAGTGTATGACGGGGACCTTGAAACACCTCTGAGAATGGCTGGCAGGTTTTTCTGATCAAAATATTGAGGAGGTCACACTACGCTGCGATTAATGTCTATTGTGGTACCAGACGTTAGGCCTAACAGACCTGCCTCTTGATTTTGGTAGTCATGAATCAGAGCGGGCAGGATCATAGTTTCTGATTCTGTATTGCACAACGATAAAAATAATAACACCAGCTCTGAAGTTATCTGCACACATATTTCATTTTCTTATTTATCGATATTTGTTTATCTATTTGTTTAATTAGTCCCATTTATTTATTCTTCTGTTAATTCATTTATTTGTTTATTTAATTGTTTTAGTTGGTTTTGCTTTTTCTTCTTCCTTTATGTTATGGTTATTTCACTTTGCACATCTTTAATACCTTTCAACACTTCGAAAAATGAAGATTCCAACCGAAATTGTAGCCTATGCATGTATGAGATTCGCAGTAGGAACACTAAAGTGCATGGCTTCCAAATATTACATTCTACGGAATAGAAGCTTTACACAAGGCAATGAATATACACATAGGCTATGTAGTCCAGCTCTTTCCCAATTGCGTAACAATTTAAAACCAACATAGCAATTCAATTAATATCGCTGCTGGATGCCCATTTCATTACAGAATGCGTGAGCTGTTGTCGAAAATGCCTTGCTTGAAGATAAATGTTATTTTTCATATTGTAACAAAACAAATGTCCAAGTGGAGAGTTACAGCATCAGCACAAAAGAGTGTTATCAGCAAAGCCCT
Source organism: Periplaneta americana (assembly GCF_040183065.1). Classification (NCBI taxonomy): domain Eukaryota; kingdom Metazoa; phylum Arthropoda; class Insecta; order Blattodea; family Blattidae; genus Periplaneta; species Periplaneta americana. Next base: position 1,052,569 of record NC_091120.1, on the reverse strand, counting down.
ATTTAATTGTCAACTTTCATTAGAGAGATTAAACGCAGATCATTATCGGCATAGTTACAATTTGGCCGATGAGAAACGATGCAGATTTGAGTTTGTGTTTGTAGCAACGTACAATATTTCTGAATAACTATAAAGTAAAATTTGTTATGGAAATTCCAAATGTTTCTAGTTACTGTGGACCTACCAGCTTCATGCTCACTGATGCAGCTAAGTAATTAGTTTTATAGAAATAACCAGAGTCAGAATTTTATTTACAGCTATTATTTTCATTTTGAATTCAGCTAAACTATTTATTATTACTTTTATTAATATTATCATTATTATTATCACCATTACTATTGTTTATTTATTTATTCTGGTGTAGTTTAGGCCATTAGGCCTTCTCTTCCGCAGCACCAGAGATACATATACGATTTCAGAAAATATAAAGTAAAGTCGTACGAAAATATACAGAGGCTACACTCGCATAAATTTTAAATGAGTGAAACCAAACTTGAGATTAAGTATCAAAATTATTTTTTCCTATTTTAATTAATAATACTAACAAGGCAAGGGTTTCGGCTCGAACAGGAATTTCGTATCCAAAATTTGTATACAGGCCTATTTTTACATCTCTGTAAAGCTCACAAAAGCATTCGTTTGTGTAATGTGTGGTTTGTCTGTTAGAGCACTGTACAAGTTGAGGGGTGGGGAGAGTACTGTACAAGTTGAGGGGTGGGGAAAGCACTGCACAAGTTAAGGGATGGGACACCTTACCCGTAAGCCTAGAAGCTAGTGCGAGTGGTAAAATGTCTAAAGCCCATTTAAGAACATTTTTCTCCAACGTTCTGACTGAAAATATTGCAGCTAATCAAAAATGTACACTGTTGTGTGAGTCATTGAATGCGCACAAGGACGCAACCTTAATAAATGGATCATTCCAAGGCTAGGACATGGAATGTATGACCATTCCACCTAAAAAAACTATATATTTCCAGCCTCTGAATATCTATTTCCTTATACAATACAAAATACATGCTCGGAGGATAACAGATTGCATAAGGACTCTTGCTGAGAATCCAGAACTTAACTTGGGAAATCGAGTGTTTATAATGAACCAGTTATTCATAACCAGTTGTCTGCTCCAATATACCGCCCTATGCTTCAGTATTCCTGGCAGTCAGATGGTTACGTGAATCCTGAACAAGTCTCGGACTTCAAAAATGTAATTCAGGTGGCATTTGATTGTTCAGCACTGGAGTGTGGTTCAGAAGATTGTTCAGGTGTTGCTTCTGCATGTTGTGCTTATTTCTCTGCTCCATGCCGTTTCATGCATTTTATAGAGAATCCTCATGTACATTTTTAAAGAAGTGTATTGACCAATACCAACCAAACGGAGAGTTACACAAATGAATGCTTTTACGGTCTTCATCACCATTGTGAGGTAAGCCTCAGTACAAATTTTTAACCAAAAATTCCTGTTCGAGCCGAAACCCTTCCCTTGTAAGTTGTTAACGAACATTAACCAACATTTCCAATTTCAAATCTAGAGAAGAAACACAAATCAACACTTCGAATAAATGTATTTATGGGTAGTACTGCTCGATTATCAACATCTAATAGTCGAAATATATTAAGGTTTATTTCATCTTGAGGAATTAGGTATGAGTCGAATTCTTGCTCTTTTGGATATTCACGTCAATATTTATTAATATTACATTGATTTCCTTTAAAAACATTTACTTGTTACGTTATTAAGTCTAGAATTTATTGTTTTGGTTTTATTTTTAATATTATATATTTATTTGAATGGTTTTAATTATGAATTATTTTTAGAATATTAATAGACCTGGTGTACTGTATGGTCAATGCTCTGAAATTTGTGGGGCAAATCGCAAAACTTCAAAATGAAATAAATAAGACTATTACACTTTTACTACTTCACACTACTTTTGACCAATAAAACGGTACGAAAGGACGTCTTTCAACCAACCATGGCTGCTTATCGCACAATTTTATCGCGTCCCTAGCATTTGTTTAATTTATCGCGTCCCTAGCACTTGTTTATTTTTATCACTACCCTAGCATTTGTTTCTTTGTTTGCCAACATTTCAAACTGCACTGGTCTGGACGTCAAAAAACAGAAAATTGCAAACCACTCCAGTCGATGCACAGCACTTTCAAATATGATTCGCATTGGCATTCAAGAACAAGAATTAATAAAGATCACTGGTCATAAATGAAGAGCACCATTCGGAAATCCTGAATAAGTTGAGGGATACCCCATGTACATCAACGAGTTCACTTCTTTTACGCACACGTCCAATATAACATCAACTGAACCACCAACCACTAAAACATTCAAATTTGAAAACTGTACTTTCAATAATTGTTTCTTTTAAAATTATTCGTGTTTATTTTTTATTTCATCATCGTTAATCAAAACGTTTCTTGTTTATTGCATCATCCCTAATTAAAACTTGTCTAACACTTGGTTATATTATTTAGGTTATGTTTGTTATAGCTTCTGCTATATGATATTATGGATACTCACGTATCAGAGATTGTTTAATACTAAGATTTATTGAAAATCATCTGTCAAGTGACGTTGATTACTGGGATCCGGATGATTGAAGCGAAATGCAAATGTTTGAATAAAAATGAAACTGAATCAACAAAGCCTTCTTGACTAGTAACAGTCCACAGAGTTCAATGATGGTTCCATAGTTGGCACAACTGATACCGGTAACAAGAAAACAATCATAAAACACTACTGCCATCTAGCGTAATGTTAAGATGGTACAATAATAAATTTGAAGACAGTTGTATTTTCGTAAGTCAATTAATATTTTATTGTATTGGAGTACTTCGTTGCTTCTAATCTATATATATTTTCTTCCAATCGTGTAACAGTCAATTAAATCCCACTCGAGTTTTGATTTTCTCTAGATAAATCTGCTCGTGTTCCATTCGCAGATTTATCGATAAAATCAAAACCTCTAGTAGGATTACTGTTGATAAAATGTTTCAATTTAATTTTGAATTGTGGACTCCTCGTTTATGAGCTAATTAAAAATATTTGGGATTTTAGATTTTCAGAGTGATGGCGCGCTATACAAGGGAGTGAGAACATAGGTTGGAACGGGGTCGACATTACTTCTCTGCCCGAGACAACACAGCCTGTGTAGAGACTTAAAATCACGATAGATCTTCCTCCAATCCGGTGCTTACAGAAAGGGCGGAAATTAAGAGAGTTAAACATTTTAAATTAAAAACGAAACGTGATGCAAGTTGAACAAGGCCTGCCGTCTAGTTCACTTAAACTCTGGTCGATTTTAATTCTCGCACCTTTGTGTAAAAACGCGAGCTTCAACGAGTTATTTAATTTCTGTTATACGAACGGGGGAGTGTCGCGTACGTATTGCTGTTCAGTACGAGCAAAATTAAACCAGGCTGGGAAATATGACAGCGGCGCCGTTCAATTTGCTTGACACTTCGGAGCGAGTAACTTCAGGACCAGAGATAAAGGCAAAACTTTCGGCTTGGATGAGGAAGGGTTTGGCTGTCGCTGTTGGTGATTGATGACGGCAGCCAATGCGACGATGAAGATCAGGCCGGAAAGTACGAAGAGAACAAGTCCACAAGCTTGGGCCTCTTCGTTAAGGCTGCTTCTGTGTTCTACTAGCTCAGTGATGTCAATTGATGCCCACAGGAGCAAGCTCGCGCTTTAGAGCCCAGGAGAGCCTGAGCGCTTTACAGCGGAAAGGAAAGAGACAGACGAAAGAGGTGGTATATGCCGCTTGGTCGAGCAATATTCAGGGATGGCCAGCACTGATTCAATGGATAAAGGGAAGAGAACTTATTAAAACTGTATCCATGTTAATTTTTAGATTTGTCTGAGAAGTATAAGTGCATTATAAGAATGTAAGTTTTAATTTTAATGCTCGTTTTTCATAAGTTTGATTTTTTATTCAAAAGAAATATTTTCTCAACTTTTCGTATAGAAAAGTGAAATTTTCAGATATAGGCCTATTTATTTAGTAGCCTTACAGAATGTTTTCGTAAATCTAATATACCGTATACACGTATTACTGAAGATAGTGTACTGAAAATTTTGAAAATATTCGCATGGAAATTGTTTGTAAGGAAATGAATTAACAAAGCAACTACTGTTACATCATAAGCAAAAGATACGTGCCCATGTGTTGTAAAAATGTTAGCTCTATACCTTCAGCAGATTTCGAGAAAATAATTTAATATTCTCATGATAGGAAGTTGCTCACAAATATCACCTTAAAAGCATAATGCGATAAGAGTTTTGTTATGTAATATTAGTTACATTTAAAACAGATACAGTACCTAGGTAACTTTACTTTGTACTATAATATTGTTTTGATTAGTTTATCGATTACTTTTGTAAGGCTAAAGATACCATCAATATAAATTCCAAATTATCATGTCATACTCAATCTCTTTCTTTGGAATGTCACTTTCTTTATGAACGATGTTTCATTCACTTAATACAGTATAATATTATACTACTATGGAATTTAAGTGAATATTCCTTCTTAACTCTCTATTATTTTATTAAGATTTAAAACACAAGTGCAATATTAAGAAATCAGTGTTAGTACTGTACTTTTGTTTTACAGACAATATAGATAATATTAAACAGAAAGAAACCATATAAAAATAACGACATAAAATTTCACTTCCGTTTGAAGTTTGTGCACCCCTGTTTTTCTTAATCCAACAGGTTACTTATTCATATACACAACCCTTCCTCTTTCCATACTTAGCGTTTGCTGCCCGCGCACGACATCAAGGTCAGAAAAATGCGCTTGCTTTCACATCACTGGACTAGCTGAACAGCGGTTCCACTTCCTGTCTATCCAATCAAGTTGCGACTGCAAAAACACTCGAAAATTAAGATATCAGAATTCTTCTGGTAATGCCAGGATTTCAAATGTCACATTTAACACTTCTATGATCATTTGTTTAAGAATGGTTTGGGGTCATCAACCGTGACTCAGAGTGTCTACAACCTATCACCAGAGTCGTATTACCTGCTCTACGACCGAACTGGGGGGAGGGGGGTACCTAGCGAAGTGTGATGGCCGGCGGAGTATTGTCTCTAACCTCCATGTTAATTTTGGATCAGTATACTCATTAGAATCAGGTAACCAGCTGTGAAGCCTATAACTCTATGATCTTGCAGTTTTATAATTCAATTCCTCTTATTACTTTGGAGTTTACTTTGATACGCATTTAAACTGGAATAACCAAGTAACCAAGTACCAAAAAAGTGCTTTCCATACTACATTCGTTAAACAGCATTCGAAAATTCCTCCCGCTATCACTCAAGACAATACTAGTGGAAACACTAGTAATGTCCCACTTCGATTATTGTGATTTTCTACTGACTGACCTCAATGTCAACCAGTCGCAAAGATTACAACATGTTCATAATTCTTGTGTTCGCTTCGTCTGCGATGTCCGTCGCGCTGACCACATTACCCCATCCTTCCAAACTCTAAACTGGCTACGGCTTAACGAACGTAGAAATTTTCATTCTCTTGTTCTCCTTTTCCAAGTCCTTCACACTTCTACACCTACCTACCTTGCCTCCCGTTTCAGTTATCCTGTCATCATATCATAATCTCTTCACACGCACGCCAAATAGCCGCATACTAGCCATACCAACACATAAGACATCATCGTATTCATCATCATACACAATCTCGCTCTCGCGCTTGTGGAATACCCTACCCAGTGACATCAGAGACTGTCGGAATTTAGTAGCGTTCAAAAGCAAGCTTATTAAGCATTTTCTTACTGCGTAGAGTATGTTTAATTTTTACTTAGTTAATAAAAAAAATATTTCTCTCTTCTTAACTTTTACAATAAACTGTCTAGCTTTTATTAGTCAGTTAATCTTTCAGTACTTTGATTTTTATTGTATTTGTAAGTTTAATATTATTTGCAATGTAATTGTATTCTTAATATTGTAGTTGTAATTCCCTGGTAAAGGGGAAGAGAAGGCCTAATGGCCTTATCTCTACCAGGTTAAATAAATAAATAAATAAATAAATAAATAAATAAATAAATAAAATTTGTATTAACATTATTGCTTTCAAGATTTGGTAAATTTGTGATAGAAATAACTTCCCTGTGTTCATTTCAAACTATGATGGTAATTCACCTTGGTTTGACTCGTTTCTGGCTTGGTTTGTAGCCATCTTCAGATACTAGTCAGGTTCTTGCTTGTGACTTAAAACAAAACCAGCTTCAGGACACGTAGATTTACAACTGTACACGACCCGAAGAAAATGTTCTTTTTAGTTAACACACCCGTACCCACTTAAACATTGAATTCCTCCTGTGTTTTCACACAGAAATTCTTCTCCCCTCCTTGTGTCAAAATAACGTCTTGAAGATGAAGTGATCGATTCTCCTGCTCCACACAGCCATCACAAGCTAACCTCCAAGCGGCCTTTCACTCTGAAACGTTCACTGACACGAGTCAAGCGATCTTTACCTTCGAGCCATCAGCTGAGCTGTCAATCATCTGGCCAAGTAGAAGAGTCGAACCGTGGCTATAGCAAATGCCATCTCTGGCTGACTTTGTAGTAGGTGATAAGTACCTACCTGGAGATCGTCTTCTGGTCTTTTAAAAATAGCTTCATTGCCTGAAAATGGATTATTTTCAAAATTGTGCCGTTTATTCTTAATGTTTAGGTAAAAGTTTTGTTAATTCTAAAAACTAAAAGGAGAAACCTCCAACAGACAGAGGAGGCAGCAGCAGCATAATTTGTAAAGGCGAATGCAGACAACTCGGCTTTATTCGTGAACAGTTCGGAGATCCATCTTCCAAATCAGCACATATCTTGCCCCGTTAGAGAAATTTGCTCGCTTGCTCAAAATGTAAATTTGATAAAAACTGTGCACATACATTTTAGCGTTATTTAACTGATGTAAAATTTTTATGAAGGCGTAATGAAAATTGCAGAATTTAAAAACTAAGTAACGCGTTGCCTTAATGTTCAAAAATGCGGAATGAAACCAAGTGCCGATCAACCCCATATGGTGCGTCATTTTACTCACCACCTATACATAATAATTCATTCTGTTCTACAGGAAACCTTAAGGACGAAATATACAGGGCTTTCATTTCAAAATTTCCCAGTCTAAATAACTAATTATTTAAATTTAATTCAATTTAAACAAACAACGCGTCAATTGACGTCTGAAACCAAGCTAAATTACATTTTAGATTTCATCCCCATCTCCAGCCACACCCCACTTTGAAATTTCAAATGGCACTCCTATATTTTTATACTTAAACTAGCCGTACCCGTGCGCTCCGCTGCACCCGTTAGAAATAACTATAAAGTAATTACATAATTAAAATAGGACATTTGATCCAGGGAACATTCCTGTTTGATAGAAGGATAAATCGTTTAATATGTTACTTAATTTAAATTGTATTTAAATAATTAAAATGCGATCATTTTGATCCAGAGACCACTCATTTGGTGCAATGACAATTCCTTTAATATGTTATTAATTGTTATTACCAATTATTTTTGGAAAAGCGAAAATTAACAGAAAAATTTTGGCTACAGATTTATTATTATGTTTATATTATATTATATTATGAAAAGGTGTGTTGATAACGGATGTACTCGAATTAGAAAGTTTTTAACTTTTACAACAGCGCAACATAATCTGCTTGGCTCATTACCCAATTTTTTTGCATTGCATTTATTGCATATGTATTTTATGTATTTTAACACGATTCAATTGAGCATAGTTAAAATTTGAATTATAAAATAATGGATTGCTAAGCTAACGTACTATTACTGCATACTAAATCAATACACTCTCGTTGTTCGTTAATTCTCTGAGATAAAAATGAATATGTTCATAAACTTTATTATAAGAAATACAGGAAATGAATATACAGAATAACCTATAAAGTTTTCTGTGCATAAGAAGCTATTTTAATCTTACCTGTCCTAAATTCACTCACAAGTTATTGTAATAACATTATAGCATTATGTCCATACAGAGAAACTACACTTTCCAATGGTGCAATAATAATTAATTATACAATTCGGTTAATTTAGCTTCCTATATTACTTCATACAAACACAGAAACATTCTCTGTAGGCTATCTTTCATAGCTTTCGATTGTTGCTGTCCAAGGCCCCTTATAGACGAAGTCATTTGTTTTTTAATTCATTACACGGCCTTATGTGGCAGTTATTTTAATTTTAAAACTCATTTATCTCATTAAATATCAGTCCTATCAAACTTTTACAAAGAATAAAACTTATCGGAAATCATTTTTAAAGAAATGTTTGTTATGTAACATTTTTCACAAAAATCAATAATAAGCGAGATATTTCGATTTATTTAATTCAGGCCCCCTTATAACCCCTCTTTTAAATAATGTATTTTGAATCCCATATAGCCTAAAATCTAAGTACAACGAACTTAATTTATATTCCAATTTTCATCGAAATCCGTTAAGCCATTATCGCGTGAAAAGGTAACAAACATACATACAGACAGACAGACAGACAGACATACAAACAAAAATTTAAAAAAAGCAATTTTCGGTTTCAGGATGGTTAATTATATATGTTAGGACCAATTATTTTTGGAAAATCGAAAATTACCAGAAAAATTTCGGCTACAGATTTATTATTAGTATAGATATGAAAGAGCATTCAACTGTTTATACATCGCATTCATTTATTTCACATCTTTTGTTTTATATCGTTGCCTGGCAACCTCGATTATTGTTACCTACTGTTAATCAGAGCTGAAGCTACAAATACCATTGAACATTCTTGTAATAGTTGTGTTCGTGTATAACATGGTGTATACCCTTCAAGAGAGAACAGAAATTATATTTATTTATGAAACTGAAAACCGTTGTGCCCGTAGAACTGCTAGAGCTTTCAAAGAGAGGCATCCTGAGAAAAACGCAAGTCACCGATATGTCATAGATGTAATACACAAATTTGAAGAAACTGGTTGTGTGCAATAAAGCAAATGGCCAACCTAGGAAACTCGGTGAAATTTCTCAGATTAAAATACTAGGTCATTTCGTTAATGGACCCACCACCTCCATTCCAAAAGTAGCTGCTGTAAGAGACATTTCGGTTGGTTTCATACATGAAGTGGTGAAAATTAACAAATGTTTCCCTACAAAATACTACAAAGTCACAACAGCTCAGCAAAGGCGATTTTAATAGGAGAGAAGAATTTTGTGAACAGATGTCTCAGAGAATTGAAGATGATCCAAACTTGAAAGAAAAAAAAATTGCTTTCGTGATGAAGCGACTTTTTTCGTAAATTGGTTTGTCAACAAACACAATTGTAGATACTGGGACATGGAAAATCGTCATGTGTTTCGTGAAAATAATACCCAATTTCCTCAGAATATCAATGTGTGGCCTGGAATTTTTAAGTGTGATATTTTTGGGCCAATTTTCATTGAAGAAAACCTGACTGGAGAATTGTATCTGAACATATTAGAAAATGTAATTGATCCACTTACCACTGTCGCTAGAGAACCATTACATAGGTGTGAAAATTATTAGAATAATCTTAATTTTAAAGGTTTTTTAATAGTCCCTTCACAAATATTAATTGAATTGATGAATATTGGTATATAATATTACTATACTGATGTAGGATATATTTACTACTAACAATACCGGAAAGCATTGTTGTACATTGGTATTTTTCTTATTTTACAATTGTTATGGGAATTCAGAAATTATATTATGTTGGCGGAATTGGAAACATCAAAAATTAATTAAGAAATGCTTTAAACAAATTGTTCTTTGCGTTTACATTGTTGTGGAGGTTCAAATGAACGTATACATCTGTTTTGTGCATATAATTTTTTATGTTTCCAATTCCGCCAACATAATATAATAATTTCTGAATTCCCATAACAATTGTAAAATAAGAAAAATACCAATGTACAACAATGCTTTCCGGCATTGTTAGTAGTAAATATATCCTACATCAGTATAGTAATTTATACCAATATTCATCAATTCAATTAATATTTGTGAAGGAACTATTAAAAAACCTTTAAAATTAAGATTATTCTAATAATTTTCACACCTCTGAAAGTGAAGGAAACCTGGTGTTGGAGGAACAAAATTTGCATTTTCAACAGGACGCAGCTCTCCTACACTATGCAGTGCCTGTGCTGGATAAGAGATTTCCTAGAAAATGGATTGGTAGGAGAGGTGCTTTAGAATGGCCGGCGAGATCTCCAGACCTGATGCCGCTTGACTTCTTCCTATGGGGTCATTTGAAATCAGTTGTTTATACTCCTCCGCCTGAGGATATTCAAGAACTGAATGTTATCGGATTAGTAAGGAAACACGCCAAAAAGTTCGCGAGGAGTTCCAAAATAGACTGTATTACTGTTTAACCAACTATGAAGCACATTTTAAACACTTTATTTAGTGCAAAATAAACTGTTTCTTGTCAGGTTGTCAGGCAAAAGATGTGAAATAAATGAATGAGGTGTATAAACAATTGAATGATCTTTCATATTTAGGTATGAAAATATAGGTGTGTCATTTGAAATTTCAAATTGGGAGTGCCTGGAGAGTGGGGGGGTGAAATCTAAAATGCAATTACGCCTGGTTTCAGACTTTCCTCTCTATATCTAAATTGACGTGTTTTCTATTTAAGGCAACTGGGTAGTGATACTGTGCGATTAAAAAATTTCAATACAAAAGTTTAGTTGAGTATTTCTAGGCTTGTAGTGCTCAGAAAGGAATAAAAATTTCCAGGCTTATGCAATCAATCATTCTGAATTCAGTGGTATAAAAGACAGCTAATTAGTTTCGTATCCAAGTGCAAAAGAAAGGCCCTAACTGATAACCTGTTTTCCAACTTGACTAGGTGTACCTCATTCTTCAGGTGCACATTACTTGCTACTATCCTCACTCATATACCTTGTATTTTTTAAGTTATCCAGTATTGTGTATTATAAATTCCAAAGCAAAATTTAGTTAAATATTTTACCCCTAGTGAAACAGAAAAAAAATATTGAATTTTGTTTAAAATTTTTTACAATTTTTTCAATTCATATACATATTTTTCTCGTGTTATGTGTGTGACATTCTTAAAACTGTAGGTCTACAATGTAGAACACGGGCTGCAGAAAACACTGTAAACATTTCATGTATTTTTTTTTATTTTATTATGTTATTTTACGACGCTGTACCAATATCTAGGTTATTTAGCGTCTGAATGATATGAAGGTGATAATGCCGGCGAAATGAGTCCGGGATCCAGCACCGAAAGTTACCCAACATTTGCTCGTATTGGGTTGAGGGAAAACCCCGGAAAAAACCTCAACCAGGTAACTTGCCCCGACCGGGATTCGAACCCGGGTCACCTGGTTTCGCAGCCAGACGCGCTGACCGTTACTCCACAGGTGTGGACAAAAATTTCATGTAAATTGATTCAGTAATTTCAGAGAAAAAAGCACTTAAGTTTGAAAATGTCAACTTATGGAAAACTGTATAAAAAAAAAAGAATGTATGAATTACATGCACCGCCAAATTTAAAGAGGTCATTAAAAAGGCTTATCTGCACAAATGCCCTCCACAATATTTATATTGTTTTAAAGACCAGTTTTGTAATTTATTTTAAAACACAAAATAAAAAATCGGATTTTTGACCTCTAATCACTACCTGGTTCCCTTAAATTTAATTCAATTTAAATAATTTGTTATTAAGACTGGGAAGTTTTGGAATGAAGTTAACCAAAACCGTTCTCCTTTCTCTTAAATTTTCTAATGAGGACATTAACAAAATTTGTGTAATGGTATTGAGAGATTCATTATCCATTTTACACAATCACTTGTTTAATACTATGTAATTTTTTTTTTACTTCATTTCATTACTCTTCAATGTATTTTCATCTCATGTTTCTCCGAAATCAAATTGTACTTTATTTTTAAATTTATCATTGTTCCGTATTCTCTCCGCAATCATATTGTATTTTTAATTTAACCTCTGCTTTGTATTCTGGATCCTAGTGGTCAGCCGTAGATTTCGGCCAGATGTCCCAAATTGTGGAATTTGTGTGCTGTAGATGTTTTTTGTATTTTAATTTAACAGAATAAAGATAAAAGCATTACAATTCATTTTTATTGTAATTATCAAATTATGGGAGTCATAATGAAAATATCTTCAGGTCGTCAAATATCCCCAATCTACCCTAAAGCCATATTTTATTGTGAATTGATTTTGGATCAGTACAGACGCATTAAAACACGACATTGTGATCCGATTCGAGCTAATACAAGCATGCCAAGTTCCCGGATGGCTCGCATTTCAAAGTTCATTGAGAAGTTTATTGGCGGCGCTATCTCCATAAAATCGAAATTCTCAGTGCTCGCGCAAGTTACGATGGGTAATCACGCGCACTTAATGGAGAAGCTGAAGTCTCTTTTATGGAGGATTTTGTTGGAGGCAGTGAGAGCAGACTGTTTATTACCCTCAAGGTGACCACTCGCTTCGTTAGCACAAGTGCGGGACTCGCACCTGGGGGTCTGTACTTCTGTCCTCTGTTGAGTTGTGGAGATTTCGAACCACGGACTTATTTCCATATTTTACTTTTCCATCATTCAAAGTGCCTAACAGAAAGTATTTTTAACTAAAAAAAAAAAACACAGAATTGAAGGATTCCACGCAAATAAATGTATTCGGCAAGCCTGATAGGAAAAAGTGTCACTTTTAACTATGAACTAAATCCGTTCATATTCAGCATCTACGAAGAAATGCAGGGCAATTCAGGAGGAGGGAATATTGTACCACTATCCAGCTAAATTAAAGCAGACGCTTGTACAGACTCTTATTATGCCTCATTTCGATTATTGTGCCGCTTTATTCAGTGATCTCAGGGTGGATTTATCCCAGAAACTGCAACGTGTTCATAACGCGTGTGTTCGTTTCATTTGTAATGTCCGCTACTACGACCACATTTCGCCTTCTCTCGATAAATTATTGTGGCTCAGGTTAAATGAGAGGAGAAAGTTACATTCCCTTTCTCTCTTATACCGAATTTTGCACACCTCTACTCTCTCTTACTTATCTGTCCGATTCCACATCTTTCTCGGTATCATAACTTAAATACTCGGTCACAATATGACAACACGCTAGAAATACCACTGCACACATCATCTCTCTATTCTTCATCTTTCACTGTTGCTACTTCTCGTCACTGGAATTCTCTGCCGCTTGAAGTCAAGGGCTGCCGAACTTTAATTCCTTTTAAATGTAAATTAGACAAATATCTTATGATGAGTTGCCAGACCTAATGCGTTGCAAATATTTAATGGAATGTGTTCCACTGTATTTACGAGTATTTTAAATTTTTTTTAAATCTTATTTTTATTGTGTAATCATGTAAATCGTGTTTATTTATCACTTAACACCAATATGTATCCCACTGTGTTGTTTTTTATTATTAATCTATTTTTTATTGTGTACATTTTATTCAATTGTCGATTTAAGAGAATTAAAGTGAAAAAAAAAAACATCTGAACAAACGTGAAGTGGAATGAGAGAGAAATTGCAAGTGTAATTAAGTGAATTAGATAGTTGATGTTTTTCAATGTTATGGGTTGAGAGTAGTATGAGGGGTACTATAACTGTAGGAATATTATAGAAATAAATATATGGAAAGAGGAATAAAATAGGAAATTTAGGAGTGAAGCGAAGAGAAAGGGATCAATACGTAAATAAACAGAGGGTAGGAAAAAAAGTGATGTAAGTGTTGTAAAATAGAGTAAACGAAAAAGTCAGCAAGAATGTAGGAGAAAATAGCTGGAAAACAATGATTAAGAGTAGGTAGGATTTGAGGGTAGAGAAGAAAATAAATAAATAACGCAAATTATTAAGGAAGGAATATGCAATATTTAATAGGTGAACGAGAAATGGAAGTGAGACAGTCTAGGTAGGAGGGAGAGAATAGAAGAGGATAGAGGGGGAAGGACATAGAGCAATTCAGTCATAACAGAACATTACAAAGTAATCAAGAAATTCTCGGCAAAGAATACATAAATAGAAAAGAGTTGTATGTATTAAAGGGATGGTGGATCGAAAAACAGAAATGTGAAGGCCCACCATAACTGTGAATTGTAAAGTTGACTGACAAATAAACATCATATCATATCATATCATATCATATATCATATCATATCATATCATATCATATCATATCATATCACATCACATCACATCACATCATATCATATCATATCATATCATATCATATATCATATCATATCAATTGTCGATTTCTGGTTTAATTATGTAAATCCTACTTAATTGTAATCTAATACTAGTATGTATACTAATGTGTTTATTTTTACTTTTACTGTGTACATTTTTTATTGAATTATCGGCTTCTGTTTTTACGTGATTCGTATTTGATTCTAACAACATTAATATGTATTCCACTGTGTTTATTTTTATTTTATGAGGTAAATTTTATGTAACTACCTCTTTTGATATCATTATGTATTTAAATTGTATCACTATGTAATTACTTAATTCCGATCCAGTTGTATGTTCAACTATGTAAGCAAGTTTTAATCCTGGTTGAGTGTAAGAGAAGGCCTTACGGCCTTAACTCTGCCAGGTTAAATAAAGCCATTATTATTATTATTATTATTATTATTATTATTATTATTATTATTATTATTATTATTATTATTATTATTATTATTATTATTATTATTATTTTAGGAGCTGGTGTATTAATTATTCTAATTTTAAAAGTTCATGTAGACTTCCTCTGAAGCTAGCCAATGGTTTTCCGCAAACAGCTTTTATCTTAATGCTAACAAACCTCACAGGGCACTGTTTACACTAAAATTATATTGAGGACATGGCGAAGTCACATATAAAATTATTGGGCATTCATATTGACTCTAAACTGACATGACAACCTCATATAAATCTTGTTTGTTGTAGATTATCAAGAGTTATTAATTTATTGAGAGGTTTAAGATCTCAGGTACAATTATTGTGTCTAATGTCTACCCATTTCACTTGCGTGATTCGGGTTCCGCATATTGCTGATAGATGGCAACACTGTGACCCATTTTCAATTTGTATACCACTTCGGCGGACCACGCAGTACATGATGTGTATCTGTGGAGAGTTAAGGGAGAGTCGGGTAGTATCGGACATCGGGTAATATCGGACAGTGCGTTTCTTTCATCTACCACCATATGGTAGTACCAGAATGACATGGTTACGTTTCTCTATGCGACATCACAGAAACGTAACCATGTCAATCAGGTACTATCATCGTGTGGTAGATGAAAGAAACTCCCTGTCCGATATTACCCGATGTCCGATACTACCCGACTCTCCCCTATGTCGTGTACGAGGGTGACTGAATGTGTAATTGTTCGTGTAAGTATAGCACATGGAATGAGTGATGACGATGAAGATGAGGAAGGGAGAAGGGAAACCTGGTGCCGGCACGTAGCCTACTCCTGTCGAATAGCACCAAGGGGGCCGCCGAGCGACCATCCGACCCGACGGACGAATCACTATCAACAGTGACACATGCCTTCTCTCCATACGCATTGCGGAGAGACTTGGGATTTAACCCAGGCACAATGGCGCACAATTTAGTGATTAGAAGTTGTGCACCGCCATCTCTCCTAGTCCCGAGGTAGAAATTTTACATGAAAATTTCTGACCCCGCCGGAATCGAACCCGGGCCGGCTAGTCTGGAGTCAGACCCGATATTACAGAGCTAACTAGACGGTCATAAATTGTAATATTGCGTTGAAGATCATTAGCATATATAAATTAAAATATTGTCTTGTTTGCATTCACCAGTAAGTTGTATCAAGGTAACCCTTAGGAAGGGCAGCTGTAACGTTTTGCTATCTCTCTCTTAAAGTATTTATTTTCCCTTTTTTGATTCTGTAATGATTTAAGGTAGCTATAACAATTTTGAGCAATGGCACTGAAATGTACAAGATATTGAAATTACAATAAAATTACTGGACCAATATTAACCGAATTTACCGTAAATCTCTGTTATCACATTTTTAAGCCTCGTTTAAGATTGGCAAAATCCGAAACCCGGTATAATCCTGTTATCTTACACTCAACATATTATGACAGGACGTTCACAATGTAACACATGTTCAATTCAGAAGCACATTATATAAATGGCTTTCTCATAATCCTTTCTACTCTATCAATGAATACTTTCTGCTTCATCAGATTTATTTAGTCTGATTTTGTTAAGGCAAGGCTATTTCACTCCCACCCTGTATAATGAGATCATTGATGGCTATGAAATAAAGAGACTTAAATCTAAATTACTTTGCAGAATATTTCTTTAAAAATAGAAGAATCATAAAAAGAAATATACTGCAATTCAAATACAGATATTTCAACTATGATTTAACTACTTTTTTACGTTTCTAAAGTAAATATGTAATAAACAGGTTGAAGTGTATCAGAAAATTCCGTAAAGAATAACACACAAATTCTGCAAAATTAATCGAACATCATTGCAAAATCGTACGCAATCTGTTTTGTAGAAAATGTTTCAAATTACTGTGACTGATAAAGCGGACCAGAAACCCAAAATAGAAATTAGAACAGCGACCAAAGTACCTGGAAGACGCTTAAATCCTCTCTCCATTCTACACATTGGATATCTATCTCACGTGGAAACCTTAAAGCATAAGATATCCGGGGCCAGAATGACAAAATTGTTCTTCAGTTTCCAGTGCAACCTTGCGAATTTTTAAAGAGCTGATACCCATCTGTTTGTACAGTTTTCCTTGCAGGGTAGGCATTTCTCTGTACTAGATGGATTTCATTGTTTCCTGGTGTTTTAGTGGCTGTAATTACAAAGTAGTGCACAGTCAACACGAATATTCGATTTCCTATTAAAATGTGATGCAGAAAAAGCTTGGGGACCTCTTGTGATCAAAGTAAATTTTATAGGAGAGCTAAAAACGAAGTGAATCAAAATTAAATTTGGTTGCTTTTTTCATTCCGGTTCTTCTTATTTCATAAATCAATAATTATAAAAGACGTTCACTAAATTTATGTTCAAATGAACAATACAGGTCGGAACAGTAGATGCCTAATTCATGAAGTGGAGAAGAAGCTGAACAATCTATTGTAGGTTAGATTACGTTTATTAAACTGTTGTTTCTTATTGAAATTCAGAATTATATATTTCTAGTCAAATTTTGAGGTAATTGGGTCTTTTTGTATTAAAATGTCTATAGTTGTATCCCCTATAACAAAAATGAAGAAGTCAAGAGTGAAACAGTGTTAACATTTAGGGGGAATTATTATTTTTTTTTCGAAATAAGAAGTATTCATTTGAGACTAATATGGTATTAGAATTTTTTGTTGTAAGCTGTTTTATTACTTCCACGCTGCTTACTGAACATGAAATTACTATTATATGGTTATTAAACTGAACTGTTATTACGGAATTTTTCAGGGAGAATTATAGAAAATAAATAAATTTTCTACACATGTTAAGATAGAGCTTTCATAATTTTTGGTTCACACATGTATTTTACCAACCTAGTAGAATTACTAAAACTTGACTTTCATCGTAACTAATTTTTTCAGTTATTAAATTTTTAAAAGGTACAAAATTTTCAAAATTCTACTCATCATGCAAATTTCGTTCAATCAGTTTAAATACTTTTGTACAGAACCACTGTTATATTAGACAGGGAAGTGTGCAGTAAACTTTTTTTAAAATAATCCCATATTATGGAGAAAAAAATTATTTGTGAAATAACCCCAACACTTCAAAAAAAATACTTTCTTAGGTCAGATATTTTTTTCTTTAAAAGTTCGAGAGTCAGAAAAAAAATTGAGCATAGTATAGTAAATACACGGAAGAAAGTTCAGCTTCTTAACTACAGAATTGTAGAAGCCGTAGTGATTGGAGACAAATACATAACATAGCCTATTATAGCGGAGGAGTTTAAAGTTGACACTTCAAGAGCGAAGACCTGTAATTATGGCGTCGTTATGAAGGTTTTCAATCGCCTTAAGCCCTTGAAACTTTGAAAAAATGTAGAGCAGGATATTAAAATTCCATTACAAAAAAAAAAACAACAAAAAAAGAAAAGACAATCCATTTCTTTCGAAATGTGATATTTTCTCTATAGCCTCCAGATTCTTGAGTGCCAGCCTTCATAGTTTGCTTCTGACTAAATTTTCTACGACTGATGTGCTCGTTAAATTTCAACAGAATTGGTACTTTTCTTCACTTTAATAACAAATTACTGTCACTGAAGTAGGCCAAGGGGTGAACAACTCTGAGATAATCATGGGCAACGTGGAAACTTTTAAAAGAAAATTGACGTTTATGAAGGAGACATTTAACGAGACGTAGAACTCGAGAATATTTGCAGGTTTGTGTTCTGTAAACATGGAGAACAGGATCTTTGGCGTCACGCTGTCAAATTCTATACGTTTTCCATTTTCCTTCACTCGCTCCATTTCTTTTTCTTTTTATCGAAACCACAGAAACTCTCTCCTTCAAGTTTTCCGACTGACTGGATTCGGTACAAAGACGCCGAGATGTAGATGGACTCGGGGGGAGAAACCTCCAAACGGCCAGCCTTTGTCCCTTTCTTCTAACTAGATGAGTGGGTTGCGAGGCGTCTCCAAGCAAAAAACAATTGAAACCTTACACAAAGCATATACGTTGCATGAGGTTAGTCGGCCTCCTTTTCCAATAAGAACACAAAGGAATTCTTCTTCCCAGCCAAAGAGCTTTGTTTCTTTCATTTGTTACCCATAACGTTACAAAATATTAAATATAATTATTTTAATAAGGAGCGCAATTTTTAATATGTTTAACTTCTCTGTATATTCAAAACTTCTTTTGAAGAATGTAATAATACTCCCTTCTAATATTTGAAGAGAAAAATATCTTTGAATGTGCGACTATAGGGATGCCGTCGAGCGGAGACAAACCCAGTACCAGGAGATGACTGCAAAGCAATTATTATTGCAGCACTTAGCATCGTGGTGCTACATTTCTGGGATTTTCACCGAGCCTTACATGAAAGAAAGGAAACTTCCTCTGTTAAATTCCCCACCAACACATAATCCCGTGGTAACCCATCAAATAGACATGTTCGGCTTATTGATACGAGCTGCAAACGCTCAGAAATCCCGCAGCGAGGAGAATGTCGTGCAAAGCTTGAATCACAGAAGATCGCATCATTCAAGTTGGCAGAGGAAGTAACACGTTTATGTTTTATCTGAACGAAAATCTTAGTAAAAGATACAAAGTAGTAAGTAACAAATTTACGTACTACTAAAGATTCGAAGTTACCACTTCGTACATATTCCGGTTGTTAAGCAAACCCTTATAGATGCGGCCGAACAAGGTCGATGTTAAGTTAAAATGGTTCCGAGAAAACCGCAAGATTTAAATCAGTGTTGTCGATTTTCGAAAAGAGAAAAGTAATATTACAAGTGAATACAACATAGAATAGCTGTTTTATCTAAATTTGTACAGTTACTTATATACACAGTGGTACAAAAAAAGAAGATTACTGAAACTAACCAGAGCAAACTAAAAGCTTTGTCTGGCCATTCACACATCGAATGCTCAACATGGCGTCGGTCGCTGTTCACTCAACCCAGTGTTGGAAAGTCGAGGGAACTTTGGAAGGAATGGGAAAAGGGATTTTTTTGAAGATAATACTTGTTTTTTCGAGGAAATCTTTGATATGATAATAATAAAAATAAAAATAATAAAAATAGTAATAATAAAAATAATAATAATAATAATAATAATAATAATAATAATAATAATAATAATAATTTATTTAACCTGGCAGAGTTAAGGCCATACGGCCTTCTCTAACACTCAACCAGGAGTAAAACTGCGTTACAAAAAACACTACAAATTTACAAAGTACGCTACAATTTTACACACAAAACTGAATAAGATAATTATAATAAAATGTAAACAACAAGTAAGTACAAATCAGACATAATATATAACATACAGAAAGAAAGAAAAAAGCATAATAAAATGTGAACAGACGTCAAAAAAAATGAGACATACAACGTGTAAAAAATAAGACAATTATTGATAATAATAATAATAATAATGATAATAATAATAATGATAATAATAATAATAACAGTAGTAGTAGTAATAAAATAGTGCAGTACAAAGCATACAATGAATACAATATTTTTAAGTACACACAGTAAGGAAAATTATGATTATATACAGCTCAACTTACCACATTATAGATATACCATTATCGGAAAATATGAAAACAAAAATATAAAATAAGTTAAATATCACTAGCACATAAAAAAACGTGAATACGTGGAAACATGCAATACAACTCTTGTCATAATAGTAAGTTAGTTTGGCAACTCGTCATAAGATAATTTTCTAACTTGGATTTGAAAGATTTCAATGTTCGGCAGCCCTTGACTTCAGGCGGCAGAGAGTTCCAGTGACGAGAGGTAGCAACAGTGAAAGATGAGGAATACAGAGATGATGTGTGAAGTGGAATTTCTAGCGTGTTATCGCGTTGTGATCGAGTATTAATATTATGATAGCGAGAGAGAGTATGAAAACGAGCGAATAAATAATAGGGGGATGATATGTCAATAAAGAGTCTAAAGTATGCACTAAAACCTTTTTAATTGGTTGATTGCATGTAAACAATATAATATATCCTGTTGACTCTCACTTCCTTCTGAGCCACGCCAGGAGTACCACTAATGTAGAACACTGCTACTAAATTAGACATTACATTTCCTGTTTAGTGAGTGAGTTTTGGAAATTTTCGGAAACATTTGAAACATTGTTTCGGCACGAGCGATCATTTTTTGTATACCACGAAAGAATATTCTTATTTCCTGATAATAATAATAATTTGGGTGGAAAATTTTGGCAAACAATTTTTCTAAACGAGAAGGGAAATTTTTCGGAAAGCTATGTAATCATAACAGCACACACATACAATGTTCAGATCAGCTCTGTACAGCCACAAACCTTTATCATGTTGTTTTCTAATGCCAGGCATTTGACAATAAAGTCATTTGACCTCTTGCACTCCAATATTTTTCAAAGATATTATCATGGTCAGCCACTGAAGCACAGATTTTGAGGTGTTCCGAATCTATTTCTTGGTTTGAGTTGCACAATGGGCAGTTAGGGGACTGATATATTCCAATTCTATGCAGGTGTTTGGCCAAACAATCATGGCCTGTTGCCAATCTAAATACAGCTGCAGACGATTTTCGTGGTAAATCGGGAATTAACTGTGGATTTTGATGCAGAGAGTTCCATTTTTTCCCTTGGGATTGTTCTATAAAATTTTATTTGTTGAAGTCCAAGTATGTAGATTTAATAAATCTCTTCACAGAGTAATACGTAGATTTAGTAACAGGTCTGTAAGTAGCAGTGCTGCCCTTCTTTGCTAAAGCATCCGCGTTCTCGTTTCCCAGGATTCCACAATGGGATGGTATCCATTGGAATACAATTCTTTTATTCAGTGATATTAATTAATTATATAAAGTGAACTAAAGAGCGTCAGTTTTGGGATCACGCAGCTTGTCTTTCACGGAATGGAATGGAATTTCGGGAGGGAGACACTACGACCCAGTACTGTGACCTTTGAAGATCTATTTCGCTAGGCGCTTTCCCAAACCCACACCGGCTGACTACACTAAGGTTCGCTGTGTACCCAGGTTTCGAGCACGCAACCCTAGGCCAGCCACCCGGAGTTCGGCGAATGCTATGGAATGGTGACGAAATGGAGAAATGGTGACGGAATGATGTAGATGACTAATATGGGAAAACGGGAGAACCTGAGAAAAACCACAACTGCGACTTTGTCTGCCACCAATGTTACTAAGGATTTTTCAACAGTAATCTCACTAGAGGTTTTTATTTATCTAGAGAAAATCAAAACTCGAGTGGAATTTAATTGACTATTCCACGATTAGAAGAAAGTATATAAAGATTAGAAGTAACGAAGTACTCCAATACAATAAAATATTAATTGGCTTACGAAAATACAACTGTCTTCAAATGTATTATTGTACCATCTCAACATTACGCTAGATGGCAGTAGTATTTTATGATTATGTTTTCTTGTTATCAGTTGTGCCAACTATGGAATCTTCATTGAACTCTGTGGACGGTTACTAGTCAAGAAGGCTTTGTTGATTCAGTTTCATTTTTATTAAAACATTTGCATTCCACTTCAATCATCCGGATCCCAGTAATCAACGTCACTTGACAGATGATTTTCAATAAATCTTAGTACTAAACAATTTATGATACGTGACTATCCATAATATCATATAGCAGAAGCTATAACAAACATAACCTAAACAAGTGTTAGAAAAGTTTTAATTAGGGATGATGAAATAACAAGAAACGTTTTAATTAACGATGATGAAATAAAAAATAAACATGAATAATTTTAAAAGAAACAATTATTGAAAGTACAATTTTCAAATTTGAATGTTTTAGTGGTTGGTGGTTCAGTTGATGTTATATTGGATGTTTGAGTAAAAGAAGTGAACTGGTTGATGTACATGGTGTATCCCTCAACTTATTCAGGATTTCCGAATGGTGCTCTTCATATATGACCAGTGATCTTTATTAATTCTTATTCTTGAATGCCAATGCGAGTCATATTTGAAAGTGCTGTGCATGGACTGGAGTGGTTTGTAATTTTCTGTTTTTTGACGTCCAGACCAGTGCAGTTTGAAATGTTGGCAAACAAAGAAACAAATGCTAGACTAGTGATAAAAATAAACAAATGCTAGGGACGCGATAAAATTGTGCGATAAGCCATGACTGGTTGAAAGACGTCCTTTCGTACCGTTTTATTGGTCAAAAGTAGTGTGACGTAGTAAAAGTGTAACAGTCAATAGAAAAATACCGGGACTGGAATCCGGACCGCTTGCGTTAGTCTGTCTTTAATGAGTAACTGGGCAAAATAAAATACACCTCCTTACTTCGGTACACTATAACAAATGGCTGCACTCAGTACCGTACCTGCTTCCTACTGCAAACGTAATAGGACTCGCTGCGTGTAATGGCACGAACTGACGGCTCATCAATTATTATTTGTTGATGAAGCGGTCCCTCTTATTTTAACGAACCGTTGGAAAATTGACAGTTCCTAATTTGACGTTCATCAAACGAACGATAATGAAGCAGGGTTGCGAATATTGCAGACTCTTTGTTCAGTGTCCGAGAGGTTGCTGAAGAATCCGGAAGCCTGCTACGTTATTGAGTTTTTTAAGTACTGGAAATGTAAACTTGCACAACGTAAGCTCACGTCAAGTTTAATTCCCTATTAAGAACTCTTTCAATATTGATTCGACGGCAGCAGCACTTCCCAGATACAGCCAACGTTTCTCCGACAGGCATAAAACTTTCAATATTGTCAACATGGAGCCTACGAAAAAAGGAGAATTATCTTTTGATAAGAGAGCTGCTTGCAGTCCCCGACAGAAGGATTTCCGACGTTATTTCAGAATTTAAATTTCTTCCACTATAACTGAACCGTGCTGTGTAGACATAAGAGCTGCAGCACGCCAGACGGAAAGAAATACAAAACTAAAACTGGAATTAACTTAAAATCGATGTGTCGTCACGCTGGGAGCTATTTCCAGGAATGAAGGAAGCACAGCCTGTGATGGCCACTTGTGGCTGTACCATGTTTAATTTTATTTATTTATTTAATCTGACAGGATTAAGGCCATAAGGCCTTCTCTTCCATCCTACCAGATAGCACATATAAATACAAAAAATAAATACAAACACTGATGAAAATAATACAAATTAAGTTAAAGCCCTATAGAGGGTCAACGGAGTCAAAAGTACACTATAGAGCTCTCATCGAGCTAATACAAGGAAAAAAAAAAAAGAAAACAGAGATAGCAATGATGATAGTGATAACTGATAATAATAATAATAATAATAATAATAATAATAATAATAATAATAAATACATTACATATTAATTGTCAATTTTACAACAGCACAGTTACAATATTTACTATATGTCATGGGTTAAGGCGAAGTTCCGCAACCTGACATGTGTTCAACAAGCAATTCCATGAACTAGAATGTGATTTTTTAATTTAAATTTGAATTTTGATATTGTCCGACAGTCTCTGACATGGTCAGGGAGAGAATTCCAGAGGCATGGAATCGATATGCTGAAAGATGATGAGTAGAAGGATGTTCTGTGCAGAGGAATAGAGAGAAGGTACATGTTCCGGGTTCGAAAGGTAAACAAAACGAGATGCTAGGTAAGAGGGTGTGGAGGTGTGGATGATTTTAAATAGTAATAAGAGAGAGTTGAAGAATCTTCTTTCTTTAAGTGGACTCCAAGACAACAATTCTAGTGACGGTGTTACATGATCGAATTTTCTAATGTTAAAACGAAACGAACGCAGATATTGTGAACACGCTGTAGTCTATGGTCAAGATCAGTATTCAGATTCGTGAATAGAGAATCGCAATAATCGAAGTGGGGCATCACTGAAGTTTGGATCAGGTTCTTTTTAGGTTTTACAATGTCAATTTTTTATTTTCCACCTTTGCTTATCTTAATGTATTTGGATTTATATTAACGTTTTCGATACTCAGTGTGTATCATCTTCAGATATGTATGTCATTATGTGTTGTAAAGACCTAACCTCTTATTGTGTAGTGGGTTATTCACGTGCGTGTGACCCATCATGATTTCTTAATTTAGCTAAAATTACTGTAAATGTACTTGATGCAGTGTGTGGTTGCTTGTTATGATTCTGTTAAAATTCTTTCTTTTGAAAGCACACATAGGTAAATAGGAAATTATGTTAAAACCAATATTATGACACATAAATATAAACGAGTAAAATATACACTATAAAAAACACTATAAAACACTGTAAACACTATAGCACTTTTATCATATTTATGATTGGCTGTGTTAGCCTGTCATGTCGTAAAATTGGGTTGTATTACTGTTCTTGGTTAAAAACACTTTTTCTGACGCACTTTCACTGATTATCTGTAGTATGGTATTGTATGTTGTTGGAGTTTTTTGTAGGCTTATTGTTTTTTAAATTTTGTTGTTCATGTTGACTACTGTGAAAATCATTGATGCTGTAACTGTATGTAAGTACTTAGGCGTATATGATACAAGATATTTTTGTTGAGTCCGTATATCTAGTTAGGTTATTTTCATGTTACTGCGATGCTGATTTTACTGAGTTTAATTAAATGTATTTCCTCTTTTGATTGCTCTCCTAAGACTATTTTTTTAAGTAAATTCTACAATTCCTCAATAAGAGGCAAGTGCCACGACATTAAATCTACAACACGGTTTTCAGTTCATCCGTGACTGTGCGACCACGCGTGGCGGCTGTTTGGTCATGAAAATTAAAATAACAGCTACCTTTGTGATAGAAGATGTTGGAAATGATGTCCTTGTGCCGCCACACATCTCTCACTCCTTTAAGAAAACCTGCATTAACACGCATTTGTTCTTCTTCTGAAATTGCTTCAATTTCTCTTCTTGTAAAGTTTTTCAGTTCTTCCGGGTTATTCCGATAGACTTTATTTATTTTTTCAAATCGCATAGGTAAGATCTGATCATCGCGCTGACCACATTCCCTTAGTGTTCGGAAAAATTGTTACGCAGATTAAATATAAATGATTCTCGTAATTCACAGTATCAGAAGCCACACTTACACGAACAAATTATCGATCACTTTCGATTACTGTCTTCCTCCGACGAATTTAGCGCTGGACCTGAGGTATTCCTGCCATCGGTGCGGGGGGTTGCAGGTAGATTCTTTTGTTGCTACATCCAAGCCGAGCCGAGCGGAGTGGGAAGTATTAATCGTCCAAAAATATGCAGTCTTCAGTTTGTAGTAGTGTGTGAATATTTCATATACATATTGTTTACTTAAGCCTATATGGTTTTGTTATTAATGTATATTGTTGCAATTTTTGCTCAAACATCTCATATTAAATATTTCACCGTTACAAGTCATTTTTAAGTTTTTCGTTTATTCTATTGGAATTTTAGAATGTGTGTGTTTGGTATCGTGAAAAACAGATTCCTATAATGCCATGCGAAAATCATTTGTTGGTGATATCTTAAAATACAAATCAAGTAGTTTTACTTCTCAAGTGAGTTCAGCAGTACAGTATATTTAAATTGGTTACTTTACAAATTTAATTCAATTCTACTAATCACTAAATTTTATAGTATGATTCTTCTTTTCATTTAAATTATTGTAGTTTTATTATGATTTTTTATTTATTTTATTGTATTTGTATTTCCGGTGGTGTGATGGCCTTAACTTCACCAGAATAAATAAATAAATAAATAAATAAATAAATAAAATTTTCTACAATACTTTCCTTCTCTGAACACGTAAGTACGAATGGTTGTATCTCTATCTCGCCAAAAATATGTTAGAAAACTAATTGGCATACTGCTCTCGTAAATTGGGCGAATGTTTTCAGTATGATTGTACTTCCTTCCGGACTGCCGCTGTCACTGTTCCCTCCCACTCCAGTACCGCGCTAGACTAGTCGGAACCGCATTCCTCTCAGAACTAAACTCCTCAGAGGATGACAGTAGTTGGGGTCAGATATCTTTGAATGCCAGTGCAGTGGAGATGTAAGGAACAGTTGCTGTATACTCCATAATTATGAGTACTAATATGCGAGAGTTATGCTCATAATGCAGATCAGTAGCATAGCACGATGCGATACCTGATAGCTGTCTATGTGCGTTGATGACGCCATAATTTACTGTACCAAATGTCATCCAATTGTTGTCATTCAAAGACATATTAGTGGTGTACTTTTCGTTTCGCTATTTCTACCCAAGCAAGAGGTTCGCACGAATCGCAATGTGTAAAGTAGATGTAAGCATACTTGCTGGGTGTCGCTATTTCCTAACGGGACACATCAAGAGACGAATATCGAAATTTACCATTTTTGAAGATGAGATATTTCTTGGCGTTCCAGATCTCTTTCCGAATCTGTTATTCCTAAAGTCTCTTTTTCCTAATTGTGCTTTTTTCCGAATTTCTTTTTTCGTCATCAACTTTCCGAAACGGATCTTTCCAAAGTACATTTTTCCGTTAAATATTTCCACATGAGAATTAGCCTATTCATGGAAGTATAATAATAATAATAATAATAATTTGGCGTTGCTAAATAATGCTTACATTACATTATATAAATACAATAAATATTAATACAATAGTACATTATGCAACGAGCCTATAACGGTAGTAATTAAGTCGCGAGTATGTTTATGAAACGAGCGCAAGCGAGTTTCATAATTTTCATACGAGCGTCTTAATTACCATTATAGTCAAGTTTCATACGACTTTTTATGCTCGACCATATTTCTAACTTGAAATTATTCAGAAGTATTCATTTTATTCTTATGTGACTGAAGAGCGGACGTGACCTTGTGTATAGCTCATAAATTGTGAGATGTGCGCAGACGCGAAAGTACTGATTTTTTCCGAGGAGCAGATGTCCACATTGACCTTGATATCATCTAGAGAGTAAATAAACATTAATATTGATATAACATTGAAATTAAATTAGACATTGAAAAACGAGTTGACAAATTTAATTTATTTGAATATTATTTACAATTAACGCTAATTATTATAGTAACAGAACATAACCTTCTGCGACAGTATTGGATTTCCAGCCTCCGTGACTTTTCGCTAATTGTCTTTCGATTGCATATCCGAGAATAATCGATACTTTCGGTTTTATAATAGTACAGTCAGTACAATGGAGATTTCTCATTGGCTGAACAACTGAATTATAATGAATAGGTGTACTTTAAATAATTTAGGATACAGAATTAATTTACCGTTAATATATTAAGCATTTATCATAAAAATAGCAACAAAGGCTGTAAGTTAATTAAAGATATAATTTCTTAATTCTAATTAATAATTACTCCTGCAGAATTGCATTCTACGAGGAAATAACCTGTAAAAGCTGTTGCTATTCTTCAATGTTAACAATAAAACAATTATTCCTATCCTACAGCTCAGCTCAGGAGTGGAAATGCAGACACGGGCTCGCATCTCAAGAAACATTTCTGTTCCGCTGTTGTCAAGGTAACTACTGCGCTCAGTGCGGCAGGAGTTGCAATTAAACGTGTAGAACCATCGTAAATTCCTAACCCGTCTCTTCCCATTTTCATTTCCCTCCAGTTTAATACTCTTCTCTAGCTTCCACTTATGACGTCACATCACCATGGCAACGTGTCGGACTCCGACTCCCACGGACGGTTGTTGTCCATTATACAAACGTACTCGTGCTTGATGCCTTTCCAATCACACAATTATCATAATGCAGCAGGGAATTTAAAACCAGGGTCTTGTTATTGCGTGACGTCAGTAACATTAATATGTTTGCAAATCCAGATTTCATTTGGACGAACAAAGCTGGGGCAGCAGTTGGTTATCTGCTAATACTTAGCCACTGCTAATTTATTTATTCATTTATTTAGTTATTTACTTCTATTTTATTTACTTGTTTATTCATCCATCCATCCATCCATCCAGCCATCATTTGGGCTAAATATCAATCCAGATAAAACCCAAGCCATTCTCTTGGGGCAGCAAAGGCTTTTATCCTCCATTAATATGAACACCCTTCAGCCTGTCTCTCTCAACAACAAAATAATTCCTTTCAGTGCTACTGTAAAAAAACCTCGGCATCTATTTCGACTCTAATATGAATTGAATACGCAAATCAGATATATCTGTAGAAACGTTTTCTCTATCATGCATTCTTTGAAACGCCTGAAAAATTTCCTTCCTAATAAACTCAAACAAATTCTAGTACAGACCTTTGTAATGCCTCACTTTGACTATTGTGATGTTTTATATAGTGACCTAAGTGCTGAACTTTCTCAGAAACTTCAATGTGTACATAATGTCTACGTCCGATTTATTTTCAATATCCGCCGACATGATCATATATCGGAATATTTTCTACGACTCTCCTGGCTCCGCTTGCAAGATCGACGTTTAGCACATTCTCTTTACCTGCTATATCGAATTATGCATGATTCCACACCCAGCTACCTTGCCTCTAGCTTCACATCATAATCGTAACACACGTTCACAGCACAATCTGTTGCTATCAATACACGTCATCAGACATCTCTGTACTCAAGTTCTTTCTCAATAGCCATGGCCCGCTCATGGAATTCGCTGCCGCTGGAAATCAGGGGTAGTCTTAGTCCTCAGTTGTTTAAAATTAGGTTGTTTACAAATATCTTAAATGCAAAGAATTAGTTTTTTTAGGTATAATTTTTATTTATTTATTTATTATTATTATTATTATTTTACACAGTCATTACTTTATTTGTCCATTAACACTAATATCTAGGTAATTGTCATTGTCTCAATGTAACCCGTGCTGTGCTGATCATACTAATTCTACTATTCCTTTAGTTGTGAGATTATGTTCATATGTATTAATTATTTTTTTAAGTTAATACTGTATACTGTAATGTATTTTCCTGTTTGTGATTATGTATTGTCTCTTTTTTTATTATATATATATATATATATTTTTATTATTGTTATTTTAAAGTTAATACTGATTGTGTATATGTATTCAATCTCTTTTTTTTATTTAATTATGTTTATTATTATTTTTAAGTTAATATTTGTATACCGGTATGTATTTTTCTGTATGTGATTTGATCCTGGTTGAGTGGAGGAGAAGGCCTAATGGCCCTTAACTCTGCCAGGGAAAATAAAACTATTATTATTATTATTATTATTATTATTATTATTATCCATCCATCTGGTACAGTTGTCTTCAGCCCTTCTCTTGCGCTAAACCAGAACTAGGTACTACAAACAATATGAAATAAAACATAATAAACTAAAATAGATATAATAAAATTGTTTCAAAAGACGGTAATGAATAAACAGATTAAAGTAAACCGTTTACCCTAAACATAAGCTACATTAAGAAGTAAGTCATGTTATTTCGTAATTAGCTACATTAAGCTAAGGGGGCGAATTCATATGCATTAAAAATGGAAAAATATGTATGCACGTATGCAGTTAAAAATAAGGATATATGCATTAAAAATAACAAAATATGCACTGTTAAAATAAAAAACTATTTTATTTTAAGCTATTTACTATTATCGGTGGTTTTTCTGCTATACAATAATAATATTGGGATACTATCAGTGATAAAGCTGCGTGTCCTTCAACCCACTCCTTAAACAGGACACCTGTGGCACATTTTTCGTTAGCCATCATTGATAAAACTAATGCAAAATTAACAATTGTTGTGCGGCTATACTATTCTAAAATATCGATCTCATCTTGCGTTTTATTTCTGCCGGTCAGTGGCCGTTAAAATTTGAAGTGGCTTGTCTTATTCGTGAGCGTCAGCGTATTAAAAAGCATTACAATCTTTCTGCCATGTCCTTGCCTCCCCACCACAAATGTGACGTTGCACAGAGGCAGAGATAAAATATAAGATCTGTACAATGCACTCTCAACAGACTGTCGAAGTTTCTTTGAAATGTCACCATAATAAAACGAAATATTCTCATTTGCCATGTCGATAAGTAAACACACAGGAAAATGCATTATTGTGCCTATGTTAGGCCTTTTGTTGGCAGGCGGTGTCTGCTCTTTAATCCCACTTCAATCCAGCATAACGCCTCAATGTTACACATTTGCACACCGCCAGCAATGCATTTGCTTTGTTGATTGCCGTGGGATTGTTCACAACAGTGCGCTGTCTACAGTTATCAGATTGCCATAAATAAAATATTCAATGAGGAACAGACATTAAGGGTGTTTGAGAATAAGGTGCTTAGGAAAATATTTGGGGCTAAGAGGGATGAAGTTACAGGAGAATGGAGAAAGTTACACAACACAGAACTGCACGCATTGTATTCTTCACCTGACATTATTAGGAACATTAAATCCAGACGTTTGAGATGGGCAGGGCATGTAGCACGTATGGGCGAATCCAGAAATGCATACAGAGTGTTAGTTGGGAGACCTGAGGGAAAAAGACCTTTAGGGAGGCCGAGACGTAGATGGGAGGATAATATTAAAATGGATTTGAGGGAGGTGGGATATGATGATAGAGACTGGATTAATCTTGCACAGGATAGGGGCCGCTGGCGGGCTTATGTGAGGGCGGCAATGAACCTTCGGGTTCCTTAAAAGCCATTTGTAGGTAAGTAAGTACGTTTCTTCTGTATTGCATTTCACCGATGGCGTCACTGATGCTCCACCGGTGTCGCACCGGTGCCATCAGCTTGCAGAGGTGGTGGCAGTCTCCATCAGCCGCCATCAGTGAATCTGATTGGTTCTTGTATACGGCGGGAATTAGCAGACGAATGACATCGTGCACTGTTGTGTCATGGCGGTGTGTTCTGCTGTATTGTTTGTAATGAGCACAACGTAAAAACAATATATTAATGGCTTATGAGCGAACATGTCAACGGACCAGTTATTACTACCGGTTGAAGAAATAAATTGTTTATGCTCTCTTTTCTTTGAACGAGATGGCAGTACGGAAATTTCGCAAAATTTTCCTAGCGTAGCACAGACAACAACTTGTACAGTCGCCATGACAGCCATCGATCCATCCAGCAGTTTTGTTCGTATTTCGCTGCAGCGTGACGTCATTGTTGTCCACCGGTTCGGTGACGTTCAAGGGCACGTCAGCATTCTATTCAAGTGTGCGTTCAAAAATCCCCGCATGCAATTAAATGTTTACTTTTTCGACCTACACTTTCACGCATGCAATTCTGAAGCGTCCATTAGAACTACTTGAAGGGCCACCCATTGTGATCAGCCCGTTGTCTCACAACACCAGCCAATGACTGCTGGGGTCGAACGAACCAACGGAGGTAATACTGGGTGTTCAGTTCAAAATGTGTCTTGGCTCGCTGTATGCCGTCATGTGGCTAGC
Organism: Periplaneta americana; assembly: GCF_040183065.1. NCBI lineage: Eukaryota > Metazoa > Arthropoda > Insecta > Blattodea > Blattidae > Periplaneta > Periplaneta americana. Next base: position 1,020,498 of record NC_091120.1, on the reverse strand, counting down.
TGATGAGCCTAGTGAATTCAATCTTCCTACACTTCCGCAGCTCAGGTGTATAATCTAAGAGGCAGAGAAGTTGGCTAGCAAGTACGGCGTTCATTCTGAAGAGTACGTACCGATACGTACGGTAACGCCGGTAGTGGCAGGAATGTGAACTGTTTGGAAATACGTACTGTCGGGATATGGGGAGAGGGTTAAGACGATTACTTACGTATTTGTTGACATTAACTTCGACGGTCAACATGGACACGGAGCATTTGATTTGTGTTGTGGAATGTTACCGTACGCAACCGATGATAACAAATACCCTGCGTACGACTTGCCGGCGCAAAACACAGTTCGAAAGAGGTTATGGTAGCACACAGACTGTACAGACCGCCATCTGTTGCTACGACGTTCAAGTTATACCGTACACGTTCTCAAGTTCAGATTGAAGAACGTCTTAAATAATAGGCAACTTCTCTAACATATAAGTTGAAACTCGCTTCAAATCGGTGACCCAACAACAGTGACGTCATAACACACTTTGAAATGAACACCCAGTAGTGTATATTACCTTACATTTCTTATTGTTTCTCATACGGAAATTTTGTGCTTCGTGTACAATTTCAGCAACACTAATATAGGCTACATACAGGTTTGGATATTAAAATATGAATTATCTAACACATGGACAATTTAAATTAGAGTTGCTTTGAAAAGCTCTCTTAGAAAACAAGAAACTTACACGATTGTGCCCCTTCAAGAGGATAAAGAATCTCTTTTAATGTGTTTTATACATAAAAATAAACAAAAATCTACTTTCCATCCAGATAAAAGCAATAAGTTAACTGAAGTGTACAAACTATCATCTCTCTCTGTTATTTAAAGCTGGCTACTGAACGTTGAAACAAATGACATCTATTGTGCATTAAACCAAGCAATTAAAGCTATCTGAACTGAACACATTAGTCATGGAAACAATACAGTCATTTGTTTTCACAATCAGAAATGTATTTATTAACCGACTGGCTTCGGCGCCCAGCCCGGAGCTGAATCTATACGTACGTGTCGAGAGTGGTGACTCGGTCCGGGTGACATTTGTGAATCTGACGATGACAGGTGGGTCATCTTTGCAAGTCCTGCCGAGCGAGTACCTAACAAACCTCAGGGCGGGGCCGCAAGGTAAATCCTACTCTGCACCCAAAGGCACATGCACTGCACTGACAAGAGGGTTGCTTTCTTCTCGCTGCATCCCTCCCCAAGGCCCGTAACACACTTGAAGAGTTTTCGCTAGCGAGAAATGTGTTGCGAGAAAGAGGCGAAGAGCCTTCCTCCACAGACTTGGCGAGTTCTCGCTATCACAGATCACACCTCGCTATGATCAGCTATGCACTGCCTTCATGCAGAAAGCATTTTTCTGATTATAGTAATCATTCGTTGGGGGAAATATTATAGGTTATGTATTTACGTATATTGCCGTACTTAAATATATAACCTGTAAGTATATTGTCGTACTTTACAAATTACGTACGAACGCTATGTTGAATCTGAGTATTCAGATGATGAGGAAATGGAGTTACATGAACATATTTTGTTCATGAAAAGCAAAAGTAGGCCTAAAATTAAAGCCAGAAATATCTGAAAATCACATTGTATCTTACGGAAATAAGGGCGAGTTTTGGACACTAGTTTCGATTTGAATGACGATACGTTTAGGCGTTATTTCAGGTTGGACTTCAGTTTCTTGCTATTCATGATATTATGGAGGATTCTTTGCTATGTTCTGATTAAAATTATGTAAACTGTTAAGACATATAGATACATTATTTCAAATGTTTAATCAATACTATTAAATCTCATCAAAATAAAATATAGCCCTATTTGTTTTCAGGTAATCTGATATTTGTCTCCAGATTTCTTCTTTAAGTTCCGTGTTTTTATAGTTTCCATCCCGTGTATCATATAAATAGGCCTACGGGTGACATCGTACAAGTTCGATAAGTTTCTGACTGCAATTATCAGCCATCTTTCCTCATTTTCAAATAAAAACAATACAATTCATCGCCACCTGTGATATCTTTTTCTAGATTCAATCGTCATAAAGAGTATAAATGTCAAACATCTTTGATAAATGTGTCAAGAAAATTCGCTGAGCTACCGATTCCAGCGAGAAATTCGCGCGAGGTTTTTGCCTCGAACGAGAATCTCTCTCAGTGTCCATATGAATCCATGTTATCAATTTTTTAATTTTCTCGCAACACATTTCTCGCTGGCGAAAACTCTGCAAGTGTGTTGCGGGCCTTATTGAGTTTTATTTCACTCGAGTAGCCAGAAGTGAACTATAACAATGGTAGAAAATAATAAACCTACATTTCATAAATATGCCTAAACAAGAATATCAATACCGATAAGATATTTTCAAGTTTTGGAGAACTCCAATTTATATTAGACCTATAATTTGTTTCAAAGCTAACTTAGTGCTTGTACATTTTGAAATTGAACTTCGTTTTCTACTTACAATGAATACGCATTTTCAGCAAAAGCAAAACACACAACTGCACAGGAAACACATATTTTGACACGAAGTCAGACGACCCTATATGACATTCAAATCGTCTTATTTTTTATACTTTCTATGTCTCATTTAATTTCACGTGCTGTTCACATTTTATTATGCTTTTTTCTTTCTTTATGTATGTTATATATTATGTCTGATTTCTACTTAATAATAATAATAATAATAATAATAATAATAATAATAATAATAATAATAATAATAATCCGTGGCGCTACAGGCCGTGAAGGGCCTAGACCGACCAGCCGGCTGCTGGCCTCACACCCACATGCCGAAGCAGAGGTGGACGATCATCCAACCAGAATGGAGGTATCGTGTGGTTAGCACGATGATCCCCCCAGCCGTTATAGCTGGCATTCGGAACCGGATTTCGCTACCTATCGTAGCTCCCCAAGTGCAGCACGATGCTGGGTGGGCACCGATCCCATACACTGGCCGAAATTTCGTGAGAAAATTTCTTCCCCCATGAGGATTCGAACCAGTGCGCATTCCATAACGCGAGTCCTAGGCGGATGCCTTAGACCGCGACGCCACGGCGTGGGACTTTCTATTTACTTGTTGTTTACATTTTATTATTATCTTATTCAGTTTTGTGTGTAAAATTGTAGTGTACTTTGTAAATTTGTAGTGTTTTTTGTAACGCAGTTTTACTCCTGGTTGAGTGTTAGGGAAGGCCATATGGCCTTAACTCTGCCAGGTTATATAAATCATTATTATTATTATTATTATTATTATTATTATTATTATTATTAGTGATTAGTGCTTTTAGCGGTCAAGGTTTTTGAAACAGGAATAGGATTCTACGCTGCAAAACTGAAAAATTCAGCTGTAGAGTTGAAGTTAAATTAGTGTTTGTGGTCCGAAGCGTTCTGACAATACTGCGAAAATTCATGTGATAAATATTATAGAACCGAACACAGCCATTAACCCGGCTCAGATTTGTGTTTAAAGGCTGGTTCACAAAAAACCGGGAGCGGAAACGACAACGAGAACGATAACGGAAATGTTAAAATAAATATATTTAAATGTGAGCATTCACAATAGTTAATTGTGAATGCTTACATTTAAGTACATTTTAACAATATTTCCGTTGTCGTTCTCGTTGTCGTTTCCGCTCCCGGTTTATTGTGAATCAGCCTTAAGAGTTTCGAGCTTCACATGTTATAAAAAAGAGAGAATTAAAAAATTAAGTTTTTTAGGTTATTGCGCTGCAATCCCTTAATAATAAATTGTCTTGAATCTTCGTGTAGTAAGAAAGCTGACATACAACAAGGCGAGCGACTAAAAATATCTTCTATGTTATTTAAAAGAAAGAGAGAAGGGCACTACCGGTGCACGCTTCCTGCAGTCAGTGGCTGTTATCAGAATCAAAATATCTTGCACAATCAAAAGATGAGACTAGTAAGGAAGAGGATCCTTATCCTTTGAGCTTCAAAGGAAGCGCAATGTCGTTAGTGAGGATTCAATGAAAATATTACCGGCTCAGCGGAAAGGGATTTTCTATAATGGAGATCTTACAAGGAAACAGAATCGTTACGACTGGCTTGATTCGGTTCCTACATCACTTAAAATGGCGAACAAAGTGTGCAGTCCTACGTATCTTTCACGGTTATATTTTTCTGTAACTATTGCAGTCCACTATCACACAGCTATAAGAATAAACAGGGTGATCGCCTCTCAGTAAAAATCCGTGTGAATCTGCAAGGCTTTGTTTTGGAGCAGCAGAATTGTGATTTGCTGTCTACGTGTGTGATCAGAACGATGAGTTTTGCTTCTATTAACAATCTCCGAGCTAATTTATCCCTGAATGATAGGCATTGAATACAGAATGACCCATTTCTATTTGTTGATCCAAATGAAAAAAAAAAAGGAAAAGATTTCAAACAAAACTAGTTTAAGTACAAAAGGGAATTCATTCTATAGGTATATGTTTCTTGAAACTTGTTCATTAGGGAGTTTGGAGTAATGACTTAAGTTCTTTAAGGCTACCGCACAGCAGAGGGATAGCGGTGGCGATCAGATATTTTCTGCTGAACTTAATAGACGCTTTTAAAAGGGCAGCGATCTGCTCCGCGGTAGCGATCAGATGCATCTTGTCGAGTTTAATAGCTGCCCGCGGCACTGAGCGAAATTAAAGATCAATGAATGGATGAATCTATGCATGGGTGGATGGATGAATGAATCGACGGATGGATGGGTGGATGGATAGACGAATCGATGGATAGTTGGATGGATGAATGAATGAATCGATGGGTGGATGGATGGATGGATGAATGAATCGATGGATGGATGGATGAATCAATGGACGGTTGGATGGATAGATGGATGGAAGAATCGATGGATAGACGAATCGAAGGATGGATGGATGAATGGACAGAAGGATAGATGTATGGTTGGACGGATGGATGGATGGATGGATGGATGGATGGATGGATGGATGGATAGACGAATCGAAGGATGGATGGACAGAAGGATGGATGTATGGTTGGACGGATGGATGGATGGATGGATGGATAGACGAATCGATGGATGGACGAATCAATGGACGGTTGGATGGATAGAAGAATTGATGAATAGACGAATTGATGGATGGACGAATCAATGGACGGTTGGATGGATAGATGGATGGAAGAATCGATGAATAGACGAATCGATGGATGGATGGACGAATCGATGGATGGATGGATGGACGAATCGATGGATGGATGGATGGACGAATCGAAGGATGGATGGATGGACGAATCGAAGGATGGATGGATGGACGAATCGAAGGATGGTGTACGGTTGCAAGGATGGATGGATGGATGGATGGATGGATGGATGGATGGATGGATGGATAGATAAATGAAAAGGGAAATTGAAAGAGAATCATTTCAATGGTATTCGAAAACACGTCCTTTCAAGGAAAATTAGGGTTGAGTGGAGGAATCTTCCAAGCCCGCTTCCCACTTGTCTCGTTCCATTAGAAAATTTTGAAAGGAGAAACCCGAAAATGGACGTAAACTGATACCTAACAGGAGTTACATAGAACGCACGACAGGACAGCAACAGCACAGGATCGCAGATGTTAAAAACCAGGGCTGCGAGGGGGCGCCGCGGTCCTCGCAAGAAAAGGAGTCCGAGCCCTTGCGCTGTGCGACTGACACTTGTTCTGGAGTACAAGCTCCGATTTTCATGAGGCTTTGATTTGGAAAATGCCGAGGCAGGTGTAGGTTCATGGTCTATTCCTTGTAGGCTTCATCGCGATAGTCTGTTTGCCTTAGAAAGAACAGGCAGGATGAGTTGTCTCAGGCTGTGAAATGACCCCAGTAAATTATTGCCCATCGACCGGGAGGGTGGGTATTATCAAGGTAGAAAATGAAAGTGTGTCGGCGATGATTCTGTCTTCCAGACGGGATGATCGACGCGACGTTTGCGAAGTGTTCGCCACAGAGCTGTACGAGAGACTGCATTGCCATCTTGCTGTGTGGCAGCCTCTAAGTGTACAGTAGTGGCAAAAAATCCGGACCGACCTTTGTAGCTGATTTCAGAACCTTGTTCACTCCAGAGCACGATAGACTGGTAACTAAGACTCTCGTGGTTCGAATCCTGCCTGGGAAGGAACCTTTTTTTGTTCCTTATTCAAATTTATTCCCAATACTTTTCAATTGCTGGTAAAATTCATGTTCTGAGAATAATAAGTTAATGAAGTAGTAAAATATCGCTGCAATCGAAAAGTATTGGGAATAAATTTGAATAAGTAACGAAAAAAAGTTTCCTTCCCAGGCAGGATTCGAACCACGAAAGTCTTAGTTACCAGTATATCGTGCTCTGGAGTGAACAAGGCTTTGAAATCAGCTGCAAGGGTCGGTCCGGTTTTTTTGCCACTACTGTACATTTTATTCAATGAATTATTTAACCCCTTCTAAGCTCATTTAACAATTTATCATAATGTAACTTTGTAATAAACAAAACATTGAGGGATGCAAATAATATGAAGCCATAGTGTGCGTACTAGTATCCTGCAATGTTCCAACGAGACAGAGGCAACTAAGACATTACAAAATTCACATTATTTCATACGAAAAATTAACCGAAGGATCTGTGCTAAAATCCTTATGCGGTTAAAATATGGAGGGACGGGAGTGGAGGACAGCGAATATAACAAGGCGGAGCAAACATCGGCGAAAATCGAACTTTATCATATTGGACAAACTTCAACCGAACACAGTACCTACAATTGCCTCTAACGCACGACGCTAGTACGTACTTAGTGCAAACCCGAAATAAAATGGACTGTCCAGATCCAATGTTCTCAGCAGTTGAACGCGAGTCATATTCAGCTCGAGAAGAGCTCGTCCTCCTCATCTCGCATCTGAATTATCGTCCTCCCGGTGTTGTCACGTCGCCAAGAAATGTCTCAACGGTGTATATCCCGATTTACCGGGACATTTAACTTCTGAACACAAAGCAGATAAGATTCTGATGCCTTCAGGCTGTCAGGTCGACGGAAACGCGAGGAAACGAACGCCTTTTAATAGATTAGCCAAACTTTACAGTCTGGATGAAAGTTGCAGGAACTGCATTCTTCTTTACAACTGTGTAAATCATTAAAATAAATCAGGAAATATACCAAATTTATCTACTCTCGCTTTCGTGGAGTTGTCTTACAGTTTGTTCTACTTGGAAACACAGTTTTATACACGGCACACAGTTCTATGCATTTTACTGGGTCATTTTACAACGCTGTATCAACATCTAAGGTTATTTAGCGTCTGAATGAAATGAAGGTGATAATGCCGGTGAAATGTGTCCGGGGTTCATCACCGATAGTTACCCAGTATTTGTTCATATTGAGTTGAAAGAAAATGCCGGAGAAACCTCAACCAGGTAACTTGCTCCGACCGGGATTCGAACCCGTGTCATCTGGTTTCGCGGTGAGACGCGCTAACCATTGATCCAAAGGTGTGGACAGTTCTTTGCATTACATACATTCATGTACATATATTGGCGATAAACCTATCAGTAAAATGTCTTTCGTAATATTACTTGGGATTCAGTGTTTTCCTAGATTCTGAATTCTGAGTTCTACTAGTCTATATGTTATCTAGAAATTTCTAGAAATTCTAAACAAAGTTCTGTCATAGTAGTTTTAGCACTTCTTCCTTCTTACTGGCAAACTTTACGCCAATGGTTTACTTCGCGTGCTCTAAGCTACGTACTTTTACATTCTCAAAAGTACTGTGACGCTGAGTATAGCTTCATGGAATACAATCTTGTAGCATCCAACACGCAGAAATTACTTCCAGCTTGTTATCTGTCTGCCTGCGTACAGCAACGTTTCCTGAATACTTCTGACTGTCAAATGTGTAAGAGCATCCTCTAAAGCAGCGGTGGCGAAAATGTAATCGTGCGCCGAGCCACTGTGTAACCTGCAACGTGCATAGCACCTATGGAGGGAGGCGGACACCCGAAAGGGAAGTAAAGCAACTGTCTGACTTATTGACGGATTTTCATTTTCCTTACGTCAAGCACTTAAATATAATTTTATACTGGACAAGGCTAGAAACTAATGTTTAGTACGTGTAACGAAGAAAGAAATGAACAATAAATGAACAGTATCACAACCTAAAATTAACTGTCTTCAGAATGTCTCTGCGACAAAGTTTCAAAATCAGGAATTATGTCACTTACTGCCAATCGTAGTTGATCACGAAGGTATTTGTCTGTCAGTCGTGATCTAAATTTGGTGTTTACTATTTTAATTGTTAAAAATAATTTTTTCACAAACGTAAATTGTAGCGAACATGGCTTCAACAGAGCAAGCGAAAGAACGAAGCTTCGGATATTTATTTTTTGGCAAAGATTTGAAAGTTCAACATTTGTCAAGTCCTTACATCTAGCTTTCATTTGACATCACATAGTAAATCAGTGAGTTCAAATTGAAGAGCTAACCGCATTATTCGTACACCTGCTGAAAAAGGGTCGACGTACAGAGATAAGGATGATGATGATGATGATAACAACACTAACACTTAACCTTTTATTGTTTCATCAGTAACATGTAGTATAAGCCGTTTTATGTTATACAACCGTTTTCCTCGTAATACTTGTGAAAAATCATACATTTAATATTCTCATCATATTGACAGCAAAACAATTCCGTCCTCCCATCCTACTTGGAACTTTCGTACATGGTTTCGAGAGAGACATATGCCACTCGCAGGTCAGAGACAAATACAAATGGAACGGAGTTTGACTCCAGTGAGTGAGAGGGTGGGGGTTGGCGGAGGTTAGAAGCAAGCACATCTATCACTGCGAGCCACAATGTCTCGCGAGTCACGTTCTCGCCACGGCTTCTCTAAAGTATAAAGCATAATTCTGACTCCTGTCCTTGTGGTACCACATTATTTTTATGCATAGACCGAATGCCCGTGAATAACGAAGTCTTTTGCCGCAAACCTGACCTTCCTACATTTTCCACTACGGATTCTTAAAATATAATGATTTTCTGTTGTGAAAACTCTTAAAAAATTTCCATTTCTTTAAGGAAAAAGTATTTACCCTGAAAAATATGTAGACCTACAGCTAGATCAGCGATCGGAAAATGTAGTACATGTAGAACGTGTAATACGCGACTTTTCAGTTCACCTGTACCCGGAGGTTTACTGACGTGCTTCAACGTGCGTAGTTACCAGCGACCGCTTATTAAGGAAGATCAGAGACCGGGAAATTCCAATTGATCTTTAAGCATTTCAAATGTGGATATGGAGAAGAATGGATTGTGTGAAGTGGACAGACAGAATAGGAAATGAAGCTGTGTTGGGAAGAGTGGGTGAACAAATAATGATCCTGAAACTGATCAGGAAGATATAAAGGAATTGGCTGGGTCACTGGCTGAGAAGAAACTGCCTACTGAAGGATACAATGGAAGGAATGGAAGAATTCGGGACAGAAGAAGGTATAAGATGATAGACAACATTAAGATATGTGGATCATATTCGGAGACAAAAAGGAAGTAGGAAAATGATAAAGATTGGACAATGCTGGGTTTGCTGTGAAAGACCTGCCCTTGGGCAGAAAACTATGAATGATTAAAAATGAATGAACTGTGGCCTAGACACGGCTAGAATTCCACAGCCATTACGTTACCTTTTACTCTGCCACAGACAGTTTCCATATAAATATATTAATTGGATTATCTGCCCCCTTTTTGGAAACCCAATACACGGATGAATGTTTAAGGAACAGATTAATTTTATGGAAATTTCTTTGTATACCCAAATAAATCATAAACAATGGATATATCTACGTAAATGAGTTATTCATTTGTATATCCATTAGAACAGGCCTGCACAAGGTTTGCGCTCTCCGAGCCGGCTCACAGCTCATGAGCGGAATGCAGATATTAGCTGCGCTCTGTATAAGGGTGGACTGGAAGAAGGGGCGATCTCGTACAAAATGTACACAAAAGGGAAGTACTAGTACAAGCATTTATGAAATGAATTCCCGTTCAGTGTTTGCAAAACTATCTTGGACTTATTAATTAATACAGAAATACTGTATTTATTTTACAGAAATAATAGAAATTTTATACCTACTTAAATGTACAATATCATTTTGTTATATTTTTATTTATCAGTACATGAAAACGAGGCTTTATGCTGTTTGAAAGGAACAGTAGCCTACTGATCGTAATGAAACATCAGTTACAGATGTTCGATGTCTGCCTTTATTAATGATGATTATAGAAAACAGTTTCTCACAAATATAAATGTTGAGCCAAACATAGCAATCATTTTCACAGCCAGCCTGTGTAGTCGTGGATATTATTGCTAATGTTTAGTCTTGTAAAACTCAACCAGGCTAGTAGTATTATTCAAACGATCTTTAACCCTTAGGTCACATGAATATCAATAAGTTCGAGCTGTAAATCGTTAAATGTTATGTTCCGTCTTTTAGATTCCTCCATACTGTACTGTAGCAGTAGGTAAGCAACGTGAAACAGTTACTGAGAATAGGCCTACACACTGCACTCCACTAGATAACTGAGTGGTCGTTTCCCTCTCCTCTACCTATAGCAAGTCTATGTCATTCTGACGTACTATCTTCCTCTCCGTTTCGGCGAGCGGTAAACTCGGCTCTCCCGCTCCGAAGGAGCGCGCGCGCTCGTTGAGCGCTGTTTGTGCAGGCCTGCATTAGACCATGGTAACCAGTGTTTCAGTTTATTGACAGTGTTAAATTGGTATTTCAGATGGTATGAACTCATTTACAATACTGCACTTCTTCTCAACTGGTTAAAGTCGTTAAACTCCTCCTTTACTAATAAAACGATTCGGGCCTACCATATCTAATGTTATCAATAAACTAAAACACTGGTTGCCATGGTCTCTAGTGGATAGACAAATGAATAACTCACTCACGTACTGTATACCCAACGTTTGTGATTGATTTGGGTACACAAATCATGTTCTATAAGATTTCAGACAATTTCGATGTGTGTATTGAAGTCTGCACGCATCACCAACCCGCGCGATGTATTAGGCTATGTTTGTGTTCATGAACGGAAGCTGCAGCGTTCGCTCTTCGGTGTGAGGAAAGAATAAACACGGGACATGGCTTGTCAATGCATTTCCACTCAACTGGAGCCGAACAGAAAGGGAACTTGTGTAGCGAAGATGTGTGTTTGCCTTCCCCACTACTTTGCCATATTCACTCCCCGAGCTAAAGACCGCCTATGTAATGACATGCACAGCTATTCCCTTCCGCCCAAGGAAGCTTGCTAACAGATTACTTAGAATTTTCATACGTAAATAACAAAGTTATTATCACTCTTATATTTATCAGTACAATTATTATGAATAAGGAGCGGATTCCTATGTAATTAAATATTCTTTTTGCGTGTGATAAAACACAATTAACAAAGTTCAAAATTCCGAACATGAAGTTTCAAGTTTAAAACCCGAATTTTATTTCACATAAAAACACATATTTTCACAAAAAATTATGTAAATACATATTTTCAGGAAATCTATTATAAACACATAAATATTGGAGTTTTTTTACTTAAATCACAAGAACTTTTAAATATTTTAAAACTAAATCAATTATATCACTCGAAGTACTTTATCACTTTTAAGAATTCTTGGTTGCTTCATGTTTCTAAGCGCTGTGTGGTGTATCCGTGATCCGTTTTCATAATAGTATCGCCTCAAGTTCTGAGAACTGCTAGGCAGCATATCAGTGTTATTATTAGAGAATAAATTAACATGGACAAGGAGGAGAGATCTTGCAACACATAATTAGGAATGTTTATTGTTGCTGAAGATGATTTCATTCCGCGCTGTGTTTGTGAAACACGACAGATAAGAGCTGGGTATGAACATTATTTAATTTAAACAAATCTCTCGCCTCTCGCTCATTTCTATCAAGTAAGGCAATATATCTTGTTGTGATTCCCTGTTATCGGGCTTCGTCAATCGATATCCTTCAAGATATACTGAAAGATGGTTATTTAAAAACGATTTGGCTTTCCTATTAGCAAATTTAAGCTTTTTGTGTGACACCATAAAAAAACTCGAAACATCCAAAAACCTGTTGTCTGAAGCAGGAAGGTGCGTGCCGTGGAAATTAAACTAGACTCGCTACCAGGTTCAGAAACACAATTAATAAGGGACAAATTCCAGAATGTGTTTGGGAAAAACAGTGGATATAAAAAAATGTGTAGTAAAGTTGCTTAAGTATTGGAGGATGTGCCTGTAAGTGAAATTGACGGTGTTTGTGTTTGTGACATTCCTCTCTTTAAATATGCACGTCTGACGTCCTGTGATGTGGAAAGATCGTTTTCACAGTATAAGTCGTTCAGAGATAATCGGCATGCATTTGTGATGGAGAATTTGGAGATGACCTTTGTTGTCCACTACAATTCTCGGCTAACTGTTAGCACTCAAGTGTGGTTGGTTAGTACCTAGTAACATTTTTTTTTTCAAGCTAAGTCAGGTATTTTGTCATATTTAAAAATATATATATATATATATATATATATATATTTTATTTTTAGCAAATATTTTCGTACTTTTCAGCACATAAAAATCCGTTCCCTAATTATGAAGAACCATACCTCAATATTCCAGATGCCACGGTGGTATAGTGGCTACAGCGCTGGTCTTATAGGCCTAATCCTGTGGGCCCTGATTCGATCCCCAGCGTATCCCCAATTTATAATGTTGGGCAAGCCCGTGGAGGTTTTCTCCGTGGAATCACAACGAATCTCCATCATCTCGTCTCATCACAGGTGTAGTGTAGACCAGCGCACCTTGGGTAACGACTCTGTCGGTATATTTGTTTGCACAACTGGTTTGATATGCGTGAATAACGAAAAGTCAACTACACGCCAGTAGTAAAAAAATATAATCCTGGTTAAAATGGGAATTTTCTGAATATAGTTAACGAGATGATTAGCTATTAAGATATAATGCTATTTTAACTTGTTATCAAGTGATTTCTTATACCTGTAACCACAAGACAAAAATTAAGACAGTGAATAACTGAAATACGACCAGGATTTCGTCATTCTTCAGAATGCCATCTTCCGAAATGAACATTCCGAATGCAGGCAATTCCGAAAGGGGCATTTTCTGAATAATTTACCCAATATAGCGTTTTCAAAACCATTTCCTAAATATATTTTGTAATTTATTATTATTATTTTCATTTCACGTAGTTTATTTAGCTTTTTTCAGTTTAACATACTGTATGATTATTATTGCATGGGGTGCAACTCAAAAACTCCTTTAGCTCCTCTAAAAATGATTAATCAAAAGCTATTTTAAAAATCTATTGATCGCTCTTCTAAACTCATCTTTTGCGAATTAGAAATCTGAAGTTTGAACAATTATACAGATATAATTTTTTTGTTACTGAAATGTTATGACAGAAATTGTAAACATTATACACCATTTACTTATATTTACAATACTAGGCGCACCGTTGATTCACCATTAAAAGAGCAGACATTTTTCACAACGGCAGGTTTAAAATAGCGTTAGTCCAGGACCAAGATATAGAACCGCATAATCAAATCTGACCCTGAACTGTCAACGTTTTCCGTTATCAAGTTCAATAAAAATAATTGAACACCTGCCTATAAATTATACTCAAATTGTTTCCAGGTATAAATAATTTTTTTTTTGTTTTTATATAATATTTCTGTGTATCAACTTTTGTATTTCCTGTACATAGAAGAATAAGACGCGAACAGAGCTTTGCTTATAGGGATGTTCCTGAATTTTCATGTTTCATGTATGGCACTCAATTAAGTATAAACAAATATCAAATATCATTTCTTTTCGGAAGTGTAACAGATTTTATATTCGGCTTCCATTTGACCTTCTATTACAATAGTACATTATGCAACGAGCCTATAATGGTAGTAATTAAGACGCGAGTAAGTTTATGAAAAGAGCGCAAACGAGTTTCATAATTTTCATACGAGCGTCTTAATTACCATTATAGGCAAGTTTCATACGACTTTTTATGCTCGACCATATTTCTAACTTTAAATTATCCATAAGTATTCATGTTATTCCCATCTGACTGGGGAGCAGAACTGACCTTGTGCAATACCTCGTAAATTGTGAGATGTGCGCAAAAGCGAAAGTATTGATTTTTTCGAGAAACAAATGTCATTGACCTTGATATAATCTAGAGAGTAAAATAAACATTAATCTTGATATAACCTGGAAATTGATTTAGACATTGAAAAACGAGATGACAAATTGAATTTCTTTGAATATTATTTACAAGTAACGCTAATTATTACAGTAACAGAACATAACCTTCTGCGACAGTATTGCATTTCCAGCCTCCGTGACGTTTTGCTAGTTGCCTTTCGATTGCATATCCGAGAATAATCGATACTTGCGCTTACATATTGCTACAATGGTGTTTTCTGATTGGTGGAACACCTGAACTTTAATGAATAGGTGTACTTTAATGAGGTCCATTAAAGGACTGCTACCAGGTGTATAATTACTACATTTCGGCATGGTCGAGCATAAATATTTTTACGATACTTATATTTCATAATTGTATTGGAATTTTTAAAATCTGTTTGTAGTATTTATGTTTGATCTTTCACTGAAATTTTCCAATGCAGCATTTACATTGGACAGTTTATGATAAATTTCCAAATCTGTTTATAATTTCCTCAAATGACGAATGGCCAGAGCCTATAAAATGCTGAAGTCCGTCTGTCTGTATGTCCTGTAGTCTTGCACAATAATAATAATAATAATAATAATAATAATAATAATACATTTTGTAAATATGCAAGTAATCGTGTAGGACAGGCGGTTAGAGCGTCTAGCCGCGAAACCAGGTGGCCCGGGTTCGATTTCCGGTCGGGGCAAGTTACCTGGTTGAGGTTTTTTCTGGGGTTTTCCCCTCAACCCAATACGAGCAAATGCTGGGTAACTTTCGGTGTTGGACCCCGGAGTCATTTCACCGACATTATCACCTTCATCTCATTCAGACGCTAAATAACCTAAGCTGTTGATAAAGCGTCGTAAAATAACCTACTAAAATAAAAAAAGTGTAGGACAGGGGTGGCCAACATATGATACGTGTTACCAGGTGAGATGCGAACTCGTTTTCGATGTAGGATATCTAAAATATCTAAAAATCATGACGTGATGTGACATTTTAAGCATTGTTTTCGGAATCTATGCGTGAAAATGGACTAAAGGCATGTATTATCTTCAACGAGGTAAATTTCATGTCGGATAGTGTAATTTTTCTTCTGTCTCTGCACCAATGAGGCAGGTAACATTCCAAGACCCTTGAGGAGCGCCAGCGGAGGAATAACGTGCGGAAATCAGACATTCACAAGCCACGAAAAATAAGAATGACAGCATCTCTTATTAATAAGCAAGAAAACTTCCACTTGGCAGGGTTGCAGCTACGTAGACTTTACAGTTCTTTGAAGAAGGCAGGATACTATTTGAGTGCGATGCTGACATGCCCCGCTTTGTTATCTAAGCACCGCTACACAAAGGGACAAATGAAACGTATGGGATCACAAAACGTACAGCTTAGTGCTTCAGTGGCGATATCAGCAGTTTCCAGTGATACCAAAACTGTAATATAATATACAGCACATATGAATCATTTCGTGCGGTCCGAGTGAGTACAAAGCAGGGCAATTACAATACAAGGCATTCTGTGGCATTCCATTAATGTTACAGCGGCTCTGAATGGTCACTAGATAACGGCATGCGACATCTCAGACATTGCGAGACGACCAAAAACGAGTGCATATAAATTACTACCAAGTTTTGTGGTTAAACTTATGTTCATGAGAAATTACACATGAAACTGATTTTGACATAAAGGCAGTCAAGAAATATAAATGACGAAAAACAGATTTCTTGTTCTAAATTAAATTTTATTCCCTAAGAATTCCTAAACAAGACTATACTTGTTATACTGTATACAGGAAGTCTAAAAAAATAGACCACCGAATTAATTGTGGTAATAGACAGGATTTGAAGTTGAATGGGTTGCATCAGCTTCTTGTCTATGCGGATGACGAGAATATGCTAGGACAAAATCCACAAACGATTAGGGAAAACGCGGGAATTCTAGTTGAAGCAAGTAAAGCGATAGGATTGGAAGTAAATCCCGAAAAGACTAAGTATATGATTATATCTCGTGACGAGAATATTGTACGAAATGGAACTATAAAAATTGGAGATTTATCCTTCGAAGAGGTGGAAAAATTCAGATATCTTGGAGCAACAGTAACAAATATAAATGACACTCGGGAGGAAATTAAACGCAGAATAAATATGGGAAATGCCTCTTATTATTCGGTTGAGAAGCTTTTGTCATCCAGTCTGCTGTCAAAAAATCTGAAAGTTAGAATTTATAAAACAGTTACATTACCAGTTGTTCTGTATGGCTGTGAAACTTGGACTCTCACTTTGAGAGAGAAACAGAGATTAAGGGTGTTTGAGAATAAGGTTCTTAGGAAAATATTTGGGGCTAAAAGAGATGAAGTTACACGAGAACGGAGAAAGTTACACAACACAGAACTGCACGCATTGTATTCTTCACCTGACATAATTAAGAACATTAAATCCAGACGTTTGAGATGGGCAGGGCATGTAGCATGGGCGAATACAGAAATGCATATAGAGTGTTAGTTGGAAGGCCGGAGGGACAAAGACCTTTGGGGAGGCCGAGACGTAGATGCGAAGATAATTTTAAAATGGATTTGAGGGAGGTGGGATATGATGGTAGAGAGTGGATTAATCTTCCTCAGGATAGGTACCAATGGCGGGCTTATATGAGGGCGGCAATGAACCTTCGGGTTCCTTAAAAGCCAGTAAGTAAGTAATAATTCCTAAACAAGACTATACTTGTTATACTGTATATTGAAAGTCTAAAAAAATAGACCACCGAATTAATTGTGGTATTAGACATACGGTAAAGAAATATTCCAGTGAAAACCCTACAATCATATTCTAAATATTGAACCTACGAGTGAAAACGGGTTAGATGAATAGACGAAAAAATAATGCGAAGATATAGCAGGGCCCGAGAATGGAGAAGAATTTTGTAAGTGTAATGAAAAAAGATCAGAGGAGTTGAGTAATATGTTTAGTGAGTCGATAGGGACGAGTAGAGGAGACGGAAAGTATGGGGAGGGAGACGAGATAGGGTAGCAAATCACAGTACAAGGAAGACGAGTGAGTGAAGTGCGAACAACCAAGAGTGAAGAAATTGTTGGTCGGTGAACATGTGGAAGTATGGGATATGATAATGAACCTTTTTTAATATGGTGAAGCATTGATAATGATAAGTAATTATATTACTAAGCAAGAAGAGACAGATTTAATAAAAGTATGGAGACAGTGACGAGCCAAGATAACAAAATACAGTACAAACAAAACAAGTGAGATGAAGAAGTGAAAGAAATAAAAAAATGAAATTGGAGAAACAGTGGATTAATGTAAGAAATATATCCAACTTCAAACCTGACACGGATAAAGCAATGATTAATGATAAGATTACTAAGTAAAATGAGATCGAGATAAGCAAACTGGTAAAAAAGGGATGAATAAAGGAGTAGAGAACGTGACAATTTTTAAGGTTTAAATTAAATCATTACTCACTAGGTTTGTAATGAGGTGTTAGGTGGGAGTGGATATAAGAGATTTCAGAAAATATTGAAGAGAAAAACGAAACCTTTATATTGTAAAGTCATGACTAGACTTCCAAGAAATACAAGTTAACTAATAGCGGAGTATTGAGGGGAACAGGCGACGGTTTGTCTGCTTTTTCCATATTGGAACAATCCGCTTGCGCTTCTGTCTACGACTGGTTGGAAGTTTCGTACGTACTAGCACTGAAGCTGGGACTGTTTGGACAACGTGAAGTCATTGCGATGTCTATTCAATTGGAACAAATTTTAAAATATACATTAAATTCCTTCTACAAGAAAAAAATCTTAGGCCTACAAATAGAAATAAGTATACATTATTTGAAAAGCCAAAAGGCGTCACAACTGCTGGCAGAAAATTCAGAATTATGGACTAAACATTTAGAATCACATGACTCTGAATTACCGGTATATCTATTAAAAATTATAACGTATAAATCCAAATTAGAAATAGAACATATTTAGAATACGTGATTTAAATTGACATATATGTATTGCATTTAACATACTGTATATTTACTTACTTACTGGCTTTTAAGGAACCCGGAGGTTCATTGCCGCCCTCACATAAGCCCGCCATTGGTCCCTATCCTGAGCAAAATTAATCCAGTCTCTATCAACATATCCCACCTCCCTCAAATCCATTTTAATATTATCTTCCCATCTACGTCTCGGCCTCTCCAAAGGTCTTTTTCCCTCCGGCCTCCCAACTAACACAACATGCATTTCTGGATTCGCCCATACGTGCTACATGCCCTGCCCATCTCAAACGTCTGGATTTAATGTTCCTAATTATATCAGGAGAAGAATACAATGCGTGCAGCATTTAACATACTGTATATTTTAAATAAGTATCTTGTTGATTAGTGATTTTAATTCATTTCATTATCTGTTTACTCTATTTTATTATTAAATTAACCTACAAAACTTACATTCAGTCTTCTTATTAATAAATTCTTACTAAATACAATACTTAAAATTCTTCTAAATTAAAGCATTAGGTAAAGTTGTTAAGAACGATAAACCACTCTGTGAATTATTATTATTATTACATTATTATTATTATTATTATTATTATTATTATTATTATTATTGATTTACGATATAGACAAAATTGATAAAATTGAACACATATTTTCAATACTTGAGTCATTTTCATGTCAAGTATAATATTTATTACCTTCGTTTTTCGTACTCCATGGTCAGTTGCCCCCCGAACACGAGTTTTACTCATAAGGGGTTAGATTTATATTAAACAGAACATATTATTAGTTTTTTAATGTTTATGTAAATGTTGTTTCTTCCATAGTAGTCTTATTATTCTCAGTCAAGTCTATTTCTGTGACTAATATTTTATAATATCTAATATCATACTATGTAGCTGGAACTGCTCAAGTAGCAGCATTTCCTGCAAACGATATACAGGGACATCATTTTATTTTTACTAACATTTTTAATATTAACCTGGCTATATATTTGGATTAAAGGTCTAGAACCGGAAACACCGCTTGCTCCCCCTTCCAAGACTAGAGTTAGATGATAGTGGCGTAATATACAAACAAATCACTTTACTAGGTATAGGAGGGAAGAAAAGTAGTTCATCCATTTACGTAAACTAGGAAATATTGCGCTTTTGAGTTTGATAATTTTCATTAGGTTTTTGTTTAATCAAAATACAGTACAGTATTAACAATGAGTGTTTTTACTCACCAACTGAGCTGTCCATGCGGACGTATTCATTATGCAGAGTATATTGTACTGTTACAGCACATTAACGTATGATATAGAGAATGAAGTTAAATTGAAAAATAATCATAATATGGATATTTAAACACATTTTTGAAAATGGTGGCCGTTCATTTCGATACAGGCTTCAGTTCTTTTGTGCATATTATCGCACTATAGACTATTGTACCTAATCCCAATTAGCAGTTTCGTCCTTCGCATGATTAACTCATGTTGAAATAATTCTCTACCTACTCTATAACAGAGTACCTTACGTACTGCAAATTTAATTTTCACTTCTGCCCGATCCGAAAAGATAAAATTACTCAGAAATGCTATCTACTGTCCGTTCAAGTGGTTGTGTCGCAGGGTCGTAGAAAAGGGGGGAAATCACGTGACAGTTAATTACTTAACGAGGCCTTTTTATTTAAGTTATTTTAAACAGTTATATAATATTACGTAGACGTCCAATTCCTAACAGAAATTAATGTTTTCAGAAAAGAGCTAAGACAGCCCAGCTACTACACTTTACAGAGGGACTTACAGAAGCTGATGGGGGGAAACCGGGCTGCGACGTAGGCAAACGGACGACAGTACCTGTGCGAAAATATGATTCAATATTGAAAGCTCTTTCGTCACTGGAAAACGCGAACATATTTCTGGAACGTACTATACTCACTAACTCAGTACTGCATACGCGGCCTTGGTTCTGTGTGGAGGTCTGTTGGAAGTTTACTAGTAGAAGGGGTGGGAGTGAAGTACATTAAACAACTCAGGTACAATAAAAATTGAAGTAAAAATAAAATGATGTCCCTGTATTTTAAATACGTTTATGTAATTTATAATGAAAGTACTTCTTGAATCAGGAGACAGACAACCTCTGCAATCCAAGGTAATATCCGGTGCCATAAATGTTACTGACGCTGTTCAAGATCGACCCGCGATCCCGCTGGTGTCACAGACTTGCACAGCTCCGTGCGGCAGCCATGCCTTTCAACAGCCGCGCCGCCTCGCCTCGCGATGATCTAATTTTTCCATTACGTGCCGTTCTGTGAAGCTCTCCGAGGTACAAATAATGCGACAAAGCCTGCACAACAAATTGTCCTCTGAAGGCTTTTCTCCACTAATTCCTCCATTTCTGCTGCTTTTCAGTACTTCAATCCAAATATCCTGCCGTCTGAAATAGTTTCCATAATAACAGTTTGATGCAGAACAAGTGGACCCGACTGCTGCTGCACTCTACCAGTATGCGTATCGGTACCATCTTTAAAAAAGCTCATTTTTAATTGGTTTATTTTACAACGCTTTATCAACTGCGATGGTTGTCTAGCGTCGATAACGAGATACTAAGGTTATGGTTATGAACTTAACACTACTTGTATTAAACTTGTAGGATATGTGGAAATCAAGCCACAGTATAGAGAACATATCTCTATACTGTGATCGAACAGTGGTTTTCTTCCTGCTCACAAGGAAGTAATGCCATTGTTTAAAACTTCTGTCGTACGTAATTTTGACGTATAATGGATAAACAATTGATCCTCACTACTTTTCCCTCCAAGAGAGCACCTCCTTCTTCTAGCTATGCCTCCGCCTTTCAGTTGCTGACTATAGTAGTCGTGACAGCAGGTTGCAACTTACACGCTTGGCCAACTTATTATGAGATATAATTATTTGGAAGTGGACGTCAGATTTACGTATTAATAGTATTAATAGAAAATTGTCTGTTAGTGCAGTTTATTTATTCCCTTAAGTGTATTTATCTAACAAAGTAACACTGGATGAAAACTTACGTGGTGATCGACACTACTCTGCAGATAATAGATCAAAGTTCAGATGATGATGCTGATGATGACGCTGAAGGCAATGTAGAGATTGAATATGAAACTTGTGACAATGACAAGGATCTAAGATACAGTAGGAGAGATTGAGAATCACGTAGAAAGCAAGCGAATGGAGAAAGAAGGCAAAAACAAGAAAACAGGAAGAAAAGAGAGGAGGGGAGGAGAGGAGAGGGCAAAGGGGAGAGCGCAGAGGGCACGAGGGCATGAGGGCACGAGGGCCAGAGGGCACGAGGGCGACAGGGCACGAGGGCATGAGGGCACGATGGCACGAGGGCATGATGGCAGGAGGACACGAGGGCCAGAGGGCTTGAGAGCACGAGAGCACGATGGCATGAGGGCACGATGGCACGAGGGCATGATGGCAGGAGGACACGAGGGCCAGAGGGCTTGAGGGCACGAGAGCACGATGGCACGAGGGCACGATGGCATGATGGCACGAGGGTATGAGGGCACGATGGCACGAGGGCATGATGGCAGGAGGACACGAGGGCCAGAGGGCATGAGGGCACGAGGGCACGATGGCACGAGGGCATGATGGCAGGAGGGCCAGAGGGCATGAGGGCACGAGGGCCAGAGGGCATGAGGGCACGATGGCACGAGGGCACGATGGCACGAGGGCACGATGGCACGAGGGCACGATGGCACGAGGGCACGATGGCACGAGGGCACGATGGCACAAGGGCATGATGGCAGGAGGACACGAGGGCCAGAGGGCATGAGGGTACGAGGGCACGATGGCACGATGGCACGAGGGCATGATGGCACGAGGGCACGAGTGCATGATGGCAGGAGGACACGAGGGCCAGAGGGCATGAGGGCACGAGGGCACGATGGCACGAAAGCACGAGGGCGGAGGGGAGAGGGGAGAGAGGAGAGAGGAGAGGGGAGAGGATGTTTTCATAACTCTAACCTACAATCCACAATAACCTGAAATAGCTATTGCTTCACTCCCACATGTAAAACCGACTGATCGTTCTGACATTGTTACTTGCGTTTTCGCATTGGAACTCAAGAACTGAAGATGTATAGGTTAAATAAAAAGTATTTAGCATGAAGAAAACCATTCAGAGGTGTAGGCCTATGTTGCATTATTATGGAAGCAAATAACTTCCAAAATGTCTGGTATTCTTCATTGGAAATCAATTTGAAAAAATTTAATTTGAACTTCTAATGAACTTAGCTGGCAGCATTTGCTGCACAAGCCACTAGTATAGTTATAATAACCACTTTAATACATTTTAAAATAAAAACTAAGTCATGTGTATTACCTAGTTGACTGGTTTCAGCTGATATTCTAACCTATGATCAGTTTCTTCTAAAATTTTGAGTACCACGATCTTCGTGACGCGGTATCTTCCGCCAAATTTTGTGTTATTCAAATTTTCAAAATGATCGATTCTTAAATGGTTAACATTATCCCCATCTGGCTCTTGATGTTTGAGCAGTTCCAGATGTAACAATTCTACGTCGATACGTTCCGCCATTTTGTATTGCAACGAATGAACCATTAAAAATTTAAAGGCGGAAATTTCTATCACTAATCTAATGATAGCTTTACTGGTTCGTTAGGGCTAAAGATGCTTGGTGAGTTATAAAAATAATTTAATGAACCAGTAAATAAATTAATGAATCATTAAATACATAGTGAAGTTAAAAGTATGGTAAAGAAACAAACGATTGAGATGCATACTGCCAGCTGCATCCAATTCGTGAATGGTAACTGAGCCCTTTCGACGTCATTAAGAAGGGTAATTGTCGCACACCCAACACTGAGCAATCAGGCACGCCTGCAGGCAATTACTCGACGCTGGCGCCGCTTCAAGGCGCATCACACACTTTATTAGATTTATTCGCTTGTATAGAAAATTTTGATATTAATTTCCTTCGCTTGTGAGTCTCTCTTGTCTACATTCAAGCTGAGATGCAATGGGAGGAGTGTAAGGTGTAAACGAAACAGGGAGCCACCTTAATAAAACAACAAACGGTACATTTTCTGGATGATATTCATTCCGTTGACTCCTCAAGGAATATGTGACACAAAACTTATTACCATTACTATTTTGCTCATGTATCAATACCGCTTAAGAATCTATTCACTTTTAACCTATCAAAGCCAACTATAAACTGCAATCTTGTCGCACCTGATGCGCATTTGTTTAATATCTGATGTTCTTATGTTAAATATGTTCATTTTTTTCCTTGGTGTCCACACCTGTGGAGTAACGGCTAGCGCGTCTGGCCGCGAATCCAGGTGGCCCGGGTTCGATTCCCGGTCGGGGCAAGTTACCTGGTTGAGGTTTTTTCCGGGGTTTTCCCTCAACCCAATATGAGCAAATGCTGGGTAACTTTCGGTGCTGGACCCCGGACTCATTTCACCGGCATTATCACCTTCATCTCATTCAGACGCTAAATAACCTAAGCTGTTGATAAAGCATCGTAAAATAACCTACTAAAAAGAAATTTCCTTGGTCCGTGATATTGCGTGATGATTTAAGTATCATTAATAAAAATAAGCCCAACAACGGTATTGCAGTACTAAAAAGTAAGCAATATATTCTTTTACATCCCTCAATGTTTTGGTTATATTGTGAAGTGGTTAAATGATTCATTGAATAAAATGTACATGGTGACACTCAAAGAAATGAAGACAATACTCGTATCTCCTTACGATCTTGCTAATAAACCGTGTATAGTTTTTATACGAGACTTATGCAGCGTTGAGACAGAAAATGTTACTAATAAACCGTGAATAAGCTATGGACGTATAAACAGGCTGTAACTATACAATGGGAATTGCTTTGGAGTAGTTATATACACGAAACCCCTTGTTTAAGCGTTGTATATAGGGAAAAAACGGCCGCCCCTCTAACAGCTGTTCGTATCGACTGTCATTTTATGATGATGGTGGCCTTGTAACCACAGAAGAACACACCAAAGAGCACAGAATAATTAGAATATTATTGCTGTAGCTTGTACTCTTTGACCAAAATAGGCTTTAGTTTGGTAGTCGATCAGACCAGTTGTACTATCGATTCTTAACACGGCACACTAGAGCGCTCTACCGGATGCAATAGACAATCTCAGATATTTTATTACCTTTCGTAATGAAGTAATGACGAAACTATGACGTAGCTGTGTAACAGTTATACTGTTATACACGACGTATGTAGTGATTATTAGGAAGTTAAGGAATTTACA
This sequence comes from Periplaneta americana, assembly GCF_040183065.1. NCBI lineage: Eukaryota > Metazoa > Arthropoda > Insecta > Blattodea > Blattidae > Periplaneta > Periplaneta americana. Next base: position 995,978 of record NC_091120.1, on the reverse strand, counting down.
CACGACTTATAAACGAGCTACTCATTGTATAAGACAGTTAAACGTCTGTATATAGAGTTTTTATTAGTAAGACCGTTAATGAACAAGGTCCCATCGTATTACTTCCCCATTGTATTCAAAAACTTTTGTTTGAAACAATTTTTCATTTGACATCTAAGAAAAAATTTATTTTGGGTGAGCAAGATAAATGGGACACCCTGTATATAAATATATTTTTAATAACTGCGGATACTTGGCTGTTCGTCCACATGAAGCTAGTTGTGTACACAATTCACCGACCATCGCTGCCCAGGGTGAGCCATACGAGGCTGGCCTACGCTACACCCGTGACGAGATGAGATTATGGTCGAGATTTCGTGGGATGCCAGAGGGAAATCGGAACTCCCGGAGAAAACCTCTGTGTTACCTAGTCCACGGGCTTGTCCAACACAAGATACAAATCGAGGGTACGCCGGGGATCGTACTCGGATCTACAGCATTACAAGTCCAGCGCTGTAGCCGTGGCGGCCTACTCTCGAGATATTACCTCTGATAGTTTGATTTGTGGTTTCTTTCCTGGGTGTATGAAACAAAATCACAAAGAAATTAAATATCTTGCTATATGCCGAAATAACAAAACAAGCTTTCGTTTACTGCATTGCTTACAATAGTTTTATTTTTTTGTTATTTTACGACGCTGTATCAACGTCTCAGGTTATTTAGCGTCTGAATGAAATGAAGATAATAATGCCGGTGAAATGAGTCCGGGATCCAGCACAGAAAGTTACCCAGCATTTGCTCGTGTTGGGTTGAGAGAAAACCCCCGAAGAAACCTCAACCATGTAACTTGCCCCGACAGGGATTCGAACACGAGCCACTTGATTTCGCGGTCAGACGAGATAACCGTTACTCCACAGGTGTCGGCCTTACAAAAGTAATTTTACTACTATATAATCTTAGAATGAAATGTATCTGATTAATATATTACACATTTTGAAAGATTGTAACTAATTTATCAAAACAGCTAATCACAGTTTTTAGCAGTTCCTAGCGTTTCTTTAAAATTGATGGCAAGCGGACATTCACCGATTCTCATTGTAAACAAATTAAATCGTACTGCTCTGAGGGAAAGATATTGAGGATATTAGAGCGAAAGTATAAATTCAGCAGTCATCCCTTCCCTGCAGTCTCGACGACGGATGGGTCGATCTAATCCAGCGTTTCTCAAACTTTTTTGAAGTGGGGACCGTCAGAACAGTTCCGCGGACCACCTTACTCTTGTTCCCTTCGAAAGCAAATTTATCATTTTCGTAGCATATTTTAATACCAGTATACTTATATTTTAAAATAGAATTAAGGTTCGGTACTTTGGTCCTCTGTTATGAATTCGGGTGGTCCCTGGCTGGGTTACAGGCGCGGCGCCAGATGTGCAGGGAAAAGATGGTGAGAAACACGTAATATAGTGCTTTAAATGTCTCTTTTGTTGCTGAGAGTAGAGTGGGAAGTCGATAGACGGGTAGGGTAATAAATTTCATAAAATGCAGTATTGGGAGAAAAAGTGAAATTCGATTGCCATGTCATTTGCAAACTCTGAGATTTTAAGCTACAGTGTGATACACAATTCATTTGAATTTTATTTTTTCTCCTGTCTTTTTTGAAGGACCACAAAGCAGACCTCGAGGACCACAGGTGATCCGCAGACCATAGTCTGAGAAATGCTGATCTAATCCCTTTCAAAGACCAAGCCAGAATAATCCCACTTGGCTTGTAATGACAAGCAAATATCAATTCTGTAGGAATCATCTGACTCTGCAAAAAGTTAGCTAAGTTGTTATAAGTCATCTTAATTCCCTTTTTCCGAGCCAGCAGATCTACAGCAACGCGTGCACATGGGATATTTACAGTAAGTCCAGCTGTCTGTCTGAAAATTTCGACTGGACGTATAATTCACATTAAACATGAAGTGAAACATCTTTGTAATTGACTTCGAGGAAATCGGAATCTTCAGTTATTTTTACATGTTTTTAATTGCTGCAATTCCGTATGCCTGATTCCTGCAGGCCTAGACACTGAATTTGAAGAGCATTAAAGAGAAACCGTTGTTCAGAGACGGCACGTCTACAAGTCTTCCTCCCAGTGATACTGAAGACGTGTATTTCTACTGTTATTTTACATCTTGATTACACAACTTTTAACACTGTATCACTTCGGAATATGTATGGTAAGACTTTCCTGTGTTAAATTTCAACGTACTTCGTTTACATGTTTCGACCTATTTATGGATCATCTTCAGAACTGGTCGTTGTTGGTCTTGGCGCCACTTGTTCTGTTTCCTGTGAGGGTGTGTTCATGTGGTATAGTGTAGAGCCAAAGAGTGTATGTGTTTTGAAGTTGAGTTGTGTGTTGAGAATTTCGTTGGGGTGTGTTTTTGTGTGTCTGTATATTTCATATTGTTCTAGTGTGTTGAGTTTCTGGCTTTTTGGTTGGATGTGCAGTATTTCCATGTCCGTGTTGATGTCTCTGTAGGTGTGGTTGGCATTTGTTATGTGTTCTGCATATGTGGAGGTGTTTTGTAATTTTGTTATGGCTGTGATGTGTTCTTTGTAACGTGTTTGAAACGAAGTGTAGAAGTTGTTGCAGGTGTTGCATTTGAGTTTATATACGCCTGTGTGGTTGTATTTGTTTGTTTGTGTCGTTTGTGTGTTGAGATGTTTTTTTAGAGTGTTATTTGTTCTGTACGCAATGTTGTAATTTAATTTGTAGAATGAGGATGCAATTTTATGTGTATTTTTGTTTTCGTATGTTAGTGTCATGTATTTTTTGTGTTCTTGTGTTTGTGTTGTACTCTTGTTGTTATTTGTTGTTGTCTGGAGACAGGTTTGAACCCACAATTAGTGACACCAATAAGGCATTACTCATGAGGCAACTAAGCCATGAGATAATGGATTAGGGTGGCCAGTTCCTTTCCCTCTCCATTGCATACATCGCTGACTAGCTACATGTTACACTGATCGGACTTCAGATGTGTACTAAAACATTTTTGCGGTATCGCAATGTTATCTGCTTGTAATCAGAGCTCCGAGGCGTACATTATGCCATACGTTAACAGGATGAAAGTTAACAACACGGTACAAGCCCGAAGTAGATGTAACCCAAAAAGCTGATAATATAATTTTGATGATGTTGTTGTCTATAATGATTATGTTCATGTGCAAAGACCAAACAAGTCCGACATGTTCTGCGTTGCGAGCTCGTTCCCCTCAGACGTATATTTCACTGAATATTTGACAACGATGTATTAGAACAATACATCTAGAATGGCAATCTAAGCCAAGACTGTGAACCTAACCAGACGTTCCTATTATTATTATTATTATTACTGACCACTAAGTATGTGTTTCTATAATTCTTCTGTACGTGCATGAATATTGATATTTTTAGATCTTCTTCCTAGAAAGATAAAATTATTAGGTTTTATCTCAATTTTAATCTCCTTAATTTTTAGATGAGGGTAACTGTTTATTGGTTATTTATTTAATAATAATATTATAGAAAAACTGATTCAATATTATGTGCCAACGAACTGTTAAACGCCAGGAATTGACATGTCTTAAATCATAGCCAGGAAGAGAAAGATGAGATAAATAAATGTAAGGAAGTCAGCTACCTAATTTGGTTTGAAATATCTCGTGCTCTAAAGCCTTTTAATAGAACAGAATTTCTCAAAAGAGTAATGATTAAATTAGCTTAAATAACTTGTCCATAAGAAGTTTTTAATTTTGAAAAACTACAAATTTCTTGACCAAGTATCGAGATAAGAATTTAGAAAATTCCTGATTATATTCAAGAGGAAGGTTAAAAAAAAGAAGCAAGAAAAATCGTATATTATTCACTGGCTCTTGATGACAGCAGTGACACTACTGATACAGCAAAGCTTGAGATTTTGATCCGCGGGATTGATCAAGATGTTAGTACAGGAACCGCCACTGGTTGTAGTTTTCATGCCTTTCCTCTGTCTCCTTACTCCATAGGCTGTCTGTCGCATGTAATCACTGCAGCTCGAGTTTTGGTGACCGCTGGTGTACAATATGGCTGGGATTAAATGTACAGACAGGGGATACTCCAGAAATATAGAGTTGTATGTTATTCGGAACAGGTTTGCCAATAGCCTACAACTAAAATACTAATGCAGTGAAAGTAAACATCAGGGGGGGGAGAATACATTTATTCTCCGGAGACAATACTGAACATGGTGGATTTTGCCCGAAAATAGAAACTTTTAGCCACATCAGTTTTGACTTTGGTCACGTGTACCCTGTCCTAATGAATATGCGTGCTGTATAGTTACACCTCTACATAGGCTATCATCTGTTTGTTGAATTCCTCACAATTCCGAATTCATATCACTTGGCCTGGATTCCTATTAACATTCCTCAGTTTCTGGATGCATGATTCGCAACCATTTCAAATACAGATTCCTCTTTGTACTGTATAATGCAGCACAACATGTCCCTTGCAATCAACGTCTTAAATTCATTAATAAGTTTGGAAATGCATTGCTGGTTGCAGTAGTAACCCCGCTATGAACTCACTGTTCTCTCTGTTAGTTCCAGTTCCTTCTGTAAGTTGTGTTTGTGATAACTCAACTTCCCTGGGTTCATTCGTGAGAGGTGCTGTCTGTCTCTTAATAATAATAATAATAATTACTACAATATAATACACGGAAAAGGTTTCCTGCCTTCAACCATGATGACATGACCAAATTTCGGAATAGTTTACTGTTATAAGTCTTGACTTCGAAATGCTGTTATGCCGTTGAGTGCTGGTTATTGTGAGGACAAATTTAAGGTAAATAAAAATTTGATAGATTTGTTCTTACGTTCAGAACTTCTGTCCATTATTTTGTAACTTTTCTCTTTAAGGGGAGGCAGAGGTGAAATTTTCGAACAAAACTGAAGAAAAAATAAAAATTTGGTTTTTTCCATTTTTATTATTTTTATTTTCATATTCCGATGTTAGTTTTTCATTTTGTGCCCTTAAAGGTATGAAATTAAAACCAAGATAACTGTATTACTATATTATTCCCATAATAAACTAATACTTATCATTATTTATATACCTTCTCTGAACATATAAATAAAAAGAAAGATTGAAAATTTCTTACAATACGGTGCATGGAGCATTTGATATCGAACGATATAAAGTTTTATAAAATTATTAATATTTACAGAACTATTGTACTTAGAAAGTTGAAACTTGGTATGTCCATTACTAATAACATACTTAGTATCCATGATCAATTTCAAACGAATCGGATAAATTTTGTGGATTTTGAAATATTCACCTCTGCCTCCCCTTAATCTCGCATAATCTCATTCATAATCGTTATTTATGCAACAAGTGGTTAATTTTTTAGTAGGTTATTTTACAACGATTTATTAACATCTCAGGTTATTTATCGTCTGAATGAGACGGAAGTGATAATGCCGGTGAAATGAGTCCGGGTACAACACCGAAAATTACCCAGCATTTGCTCATATTGGGTTAAGGAAAAACCCGGAAAAACCCTCAACCAGGTAACTTGCCCCGACCGGGAATCGAACCCGGGCCACCTGGTTTCGCGGTCAGACGCGCTAACCGTTATTCCACAGGTGTGGACAAGTGGTTAATCTTGATGATTATGGCATGAGTGAACGTTTGTCGCACGAACGATAGTGAGTGTCATAATAAGATTATCCACGAGTTGGATACAACACTTTATGGCAGCCGTGGCGAAAAGGCCATGGTGCGCCGAGCCACTGTGCAAGCTGCAACGTGCATAGCACCTATGGAGGGAGGCGGACAACCGAAGGAGAAATTAATGTTTAGGACGTGTAACGATGAAAGAAATGAACAAGAAAACATAGGACACATTATCACAACCTAAAATTAACTGTCTTCAGAATGTCTCTGCGACAAAGTTTCAAAATCAGGAATTATGTCACTTACTGCCAATCGTAGTTGATCACGAAGGTATTTGTCTGTCAGTCGTGATCTAAATTTGATTTTTACTATTTTCATTGTTGAAAATAATTTTTCACAAACGTAAGTTACAGCGAACATGGCTTCAACAGAGCAAGCGAAAGAACGAAGCTTCAAATATTTATTTTTTTCCAAAGATTTGAGAAGTTCAATATCTGTCAAGTCCTTACATCTAGCTTTCATTTAACGTCACATTGTAAATCTGTGAGTTTAAATTGAAAATCTAACCGCATTATTCGTAAATCTGCTGTAAAAGAATCGACGTACAGAGATGATAATGATAATGATAATAATAATAATAATAATAATAATAATAATAATAATAATAATAATAATAATAATAACACTTAACCTTTTAATGTTTCTTCAGTAACATGTAGTAACTTATAATGCCGTTTTATGTTATACAACCGTTTTCCTAGTAATATTTGTGAACAAATCATACATTTAATATTTTCATCATATTGTAAGCAAAAGAATGCGTCCTCCCATCCTACTTGAAACTTTCGTTTTTTATAGAGGTACATGGTTTCGAGAGAGACATTGCGACGATACGCCACTCGCAGGTCCGAGACAAATACAAATAGAACGGAGTTTGACTCCAGTGAGTGAGAGGGTGGGGGTTGTAGGTAGGAAGCGAGAGAAAAGCACTGCGAGCCACAATGTGCTCGTGAGTCGCATTTTCGCCGCGGCTGCTTTATGGCATCTTAGCATTACAAATTGTAGGAAGTAAATTATGAAATAATTCGGCTTCCATAGCTGACAAAGTCTTCATAAGTTCGTATTGATCAGTTGCGCCTGGCATTGGCAGTGAATGAAGGCAAATGGATGACCTTGCAGGCATTACAAACTCTAGTTATAGTTATACCTTAGGCATCAAATTTTATGTTACAAATGTTCCTTTATTTTGTTAATATAGTTTCTCTGAACCACAGAACTGTTTCATGTGATATTACAAAAGTGATACAAAATTGTTAAAGATTATAAATAAATGACACGTCACCTTAAGCGTTCCGGTATTACGTCATAGCGAATACACCATTGATATTATTGGTATGCGTGCCATAATAGGCCGATTACGCACGACATTGGGTGTAGTAACGACCTGTTTATAATGCTAGGATGGCATAAACAGAATTCCATTCATCTGAGTCATAAATATTTATGATCTAAACTTTAAAGGTTATTTTGAGCTATGTTGTTAGACGACAGTCAAAACTACATTTGAGGGCTAATTGCGTCTTATACTATTTTTTTTCCGGAGGGACCCGAAGGCTTATTGTGCTTCACCATTTCTGTTCTGTGAACGATATTTGTCGCCGAACAGTCGCGCTCATGTAAGAATATTTCCGAGCGAGGTGGCCCATGTGTTGGCTGTACAGCTAGCAGGTAATCTGGAAAAGGAATTGGGAGGGAAAATAAGTTATAGCTGAGAAAAAAAGTTGGCAAGAATAAGTACATATGGCTGCTCGGTATTGTTGACAGCTTAAATGATTAGCAGGCTTCGAGACTTCGGACCCGATAGAGCAGTTCAGTGGGAAATCCGTATAACGGCGTGCTGAGTATAGTGGTAAAGCGTACAGTAGGTGGGGGTACTGTAGAATGAATGCCAACAAATACGCAAAGGAAAACGCTCTGGATTTGAAGATTCTGACGAATAATTTGGTTTTCATACAAACTGTGTCTGAAACTATTACACGGTTAGAGAAGTCAGAGCAAGAGATGCCGGAAGCCCTCAAATTAATTTAGAAAATGATGCAGAGCATTAATGAGACACCAAGTACACCGGTTACTGAACGTGTAAAACAGAAGTGGAAATCAATTTTATGTAAAAATAACGGATATGGAACATTGTGTAACATAAACAGCAAATTAGTGGACATAGAGTCACCCGAGAATAAAGGACTGTCTCTTAGAGACTGCAATGATGTTAAGTTTTTTTCGTTTTGCTCCTATCACGTCATGCGATGTAGAGCGCAGCTTTTCACAATACAAACTGTATTTGACAGATAACCGAAAAAGATTTATGTTTGAGACACTGAAATTATATCTTGCAGTACATTGCAATTCGGTACTGTAACTGCACTTCCTAAAGACGACCAATAGGATAAATGAAGAAATTAAAATTGCTACATGTTTATTTCCACCATTAACACTGTGTATAATTAAACACAAATGCTTATAAAAGACAGGAGAATAAATGCTTTTCACATTCTTTTGACATTGTCATTGTGTAATGTATATTTACTTTCAGAATGTACATATGTATGTTTCCCCATACTACCGTACTCTATCCTAAATAGCAACGTTGTTACCTCAACACATCTCTACCTTTCACTACCTGCAGCGAGTCAACAACCTATAGTGCATGCACAGTAAACTTATTGTATCGGGTCCAAAGTCTCGAAGCCTGATGATTAGTAATCAATGATATAGAGAAACCAGTCAGACTGATGGAGTCGCCATACCTTGGAGTATCGAACTGGAAATGGCACTGTCATATTCCGGAACTGCTTAATAGTTGCAGGAGTCTACAGACTTCATAAACTTCAATATCTAAATTAATTCCTTAAGTGTGTGACATTTTTAAACTGGGGGATGACACAAACCCAAAAAATTAGTTCTCATTTTTTTCTTAAATCACCATTGTGGTAATGTACAGGGACATCATTTTAATTTTTACTTCAACTTTTATTGTACCTGAGTTTTTGAATGCACTTCACTCCCACCCCCTCTACTAAAGAAGTTCCAACTGTCCTCCACACAGAACCAAGACCGCGGTACTGAGTTAGTGATTATAGTACGTTTCAGAAATATGTTCGCGTTTTCCAGTGACGAAAGAGCTTTCAATATTGAATCGTATTTTCGCACAGGTACTGTCGTCCGTTTGCCTACGTCGCTCGCATCCCGATTTCCCCCACCTCATTCCGCTCGCTCCACTGTAAAGACTAGTGGCTGGGCTTTCTTAGCTCTTATCTGAAAACATTAGGTTAATTTCTGTTAGGAATTAATTGGACGTCTACGTAATATTATGCAACTGTTTAAAATAACTTAAATAAAAGGGTCTCGTTAAGTAATTAACTATCACGTGATCCCCCCCCCCTTTCTACGATCCTGCGACATAACCACTTGGACGGACAGTAGATAGCATGCCTGAGTAATTTTACCTGTGCGGGTCGGGCACAAGTGAAGATTGAATTTACAGTACGTAAGGTACTCTTTTATAGAGTAGGTACAGAATTATTTCAACATGAGTTACTAAGTATTAAGAACGAAACTGGTAATTGGAATTAGATGCAATAGTGTATAGTGCGATAATAGGCACAAAAGAACTGAAGCCTGTATTGAAATGAACGGCCACCATTTTAAAAAAATGTGTTTAAATATCCATATTATGATTATTTTTCATTTTAACTTCATTCTCTATATTGTACGCTAATGTGCTGTAGACAGTATAATATACACTGCATAATGAATACATTCACATGGATAACTCAGTTCGTGAGTAAAAACACTTAGGGCCTATTGTTAATACTGTACTGTATTTTGATTAAACAAAACCTAATGAAAATTATCACACTCAAAATCGCGATATTTCCTAGTTTACGTAAATGGATGAACTACTTTTCTTCCCTCCTATACCTAGTAAAGTGATTTGTTTGTATTTTACGCCAGTATCATCGAACTCCAGTCGTGGAAGAAGGTAGCAAATGGTGTTTCCGGGTCTCAATCATTAATCCAAAGGTATAGACAGGTTAATATTAAAAATGTTAGTAAAAATAAAATAATGTCTCTGTATATAAGGAGTTCGACAAAACATAAAAAATGCCAATGGGAACCATGAGAAACACAACGACAAAATTATTAAAACCATCGGCAGCCTTTGATGAATAATGAACTGTCGGGTATGATCGGCGTGACGAGTAGCTAAGGAAACTCTGTGTGGTGTCGGCGTATCGTTTCAAAGGATAGAAGAAATGACAATACGAAGAGCTCAAATGAATTACCTCAAGTAATTCACGCTGATACCTGGAAACTCGAGTAACAAATATTTTGTTTATTTAATACATTACAGAGAGTTTTGAATTTATTACATTTTTTACATTTATGACAAATTACCTATTTTTGCGCGTAATTTAAGCATCGTGTAAAAATTATTTTTAAGCATATTTTCCCACATTGAGTGCAGCGTTATACCCTATAGACTTCGCTAATTTTCCCTAACCCGGACATCGAGTACTGGTCAGTTTCCACTCACATTTTATTTAGAAATGTTAACAGCTCTCTCCCCTCCTTTCTAAATCCCCTTGCGGACAATTTCAATGATCACATTAGCAGCTGGCCTTCTATGCCCAAGGTTGCGGGTTCGATCCCGGGCCAGGTCGATGGCATTTAAGTGTGCTTAAATGCGACAGGCTCATGTCAGTAGATTTACTGGCATGTAAAAGAACTCCTGCGGGACAAAATTCCGGCACATCTGGCGACGCTGATATAACCTCTGCAGTTGCGAGCGTCGTTAAATAAAACATAACATCACATTAGCATTCGGAAATATTGATCATGTTGTACTGCGTACAGCATTTTCAATGCCAGCAAGTGATGTAAACTATACTGCCACAATACTAATAAACACCACTTCTGTATAATTTTTGCACGCTTTTAATGAATCACGCCGGTAACATTCCATGTTACACTTCACTTCCTTTTTAGTTTTTTTACCCAATGATAGCAGTAACAATTGAGTCATGGTTCAGCTATATACAGGGTAAGAGCTGATCCTAACGAACCCTTTCCAGTGACTGCAGCACACAAGGACTCCACTTTTGTAGCTGGAGGGATTCTCACAGAAGATGAAATTAAATTCCTACTCTTTCGTCTTCCAGAGAAACATCTTGGCCCGTTGGGGGTTTAACGGGGTAAACAAATGCGCAAACTTGGTTAAGGAAAACAGACACAGCCTTCGACTAGTTGCTCGCAGTCCTCGGAGGGACGCGCGTGTGTTCTTTCCCACGCCTTGCGCTCCATGTTCTGCTGTTATAGTGCAAAAATCAAACGAGAAATTCTGTTTACAATTCGTGAAATGTAATATCAGCGAACACAGCTGCGAACTTGTTCCTTGTTACATCTCGCGCTTCCTTAGCGGTTAGACACCAGATTGCAGTTGCTTGTTAGCAGAAATGAAGTCGTACGGTTCTAATGCTCTTTTATGCAGGAAGTTGAGGGCATTGTGTACACACTACACATCCGGAAGTGGCAACACACTGAGCACTGTTCGTGATGAAGCCTGCGGACAGTGTTGCCAACTCAGAATTCCATTTACCGCTGCACAAGCTTAAAAAAAACCGCTAAACTGTAGTTGAAAAACTCCAAATCCCTGTGAACAACGAGTACGGCTGAGTTGATATTGTGTCCCGTCGTATACAAGTTCTTCTTGAGGACATAGTGTCCTGTAAGGAACCCAACTGCCCAGATACTGCGGCATAAGCAAATGCTTTCAATTGCCTCGGTTGCTGTCTCTCTTACAGAGATGTAGACATCAACTTAGCCAAATTTTAACTTTTAGGTACAATGAAGTCGACATTATTTAAAAAAAAGTCCGCCTAGAGACAAGTTTGAAATTTTATAAAGTACTAGCCGTACCCGTGCGCTCCGCTGCATCCTTTACAAATAAATATAAAGTAATTACATAGTTAAAATAGGACATTTGATCCAGGGAACATTCGTGTTTGATAGAAGGATAAATCGTTTATTATGTTACTTAATTTAAATTGTATTTGCATAATTAAAATGCGATCATTTTGATCCAGAGACCACTCATTTGGTCATAAAAATTATTTTAGGAAATACACGAAACGAATGTACAGAATAGCCTATCAAGTTTTCTGTGCATAAGAAGCTATTTTAATCTTACCTGTCCTCGATTCACTCAGAAGTTACTGTAATAACATTATAGCATTATGTCCATCTAGAGAAACTACACTTTCCAATGGTGAATTAATAATTAATTATACAAATCGTTTAATTTAGCTTCTTATATTACTTCATACAAACACAGAAACATTATCTGTAGGCTATCTTTCATAGCTTTCGATTGTTGCTGTCCAAGGCCCCTTACAGACGAAGTCATTTGTTTTTTAATTCATTACACGGCCTTACTTGGCAGTTATTTTAATTTTAAAACTAATTTATCTCATTAAATATCAGTCCTATCAAACTTTTTCAAGGAATAAAACTTATCGGAAATTATTTTTAAAGAAACGTTTGTTATGTAAAATTTTTCAGAAAAATCAATAATAAGCGAGATATTTCGATTTATTTAATTCAGGCCCCCTTATAACCCCCCTTTCAAATAATTTATTTTGAATATCATATAGCCTAAAATCTAAGTTACAACGAACTTAATTTATATTCCAGTTTTCATCGAAATCCGTTCAGCCATTATCGCGTGAAAAGGTAACATACGGACAGACAGACAGACAGACAGACATACATACAAACAAAAATTTCAAAAAAGCGATTTTCGGTTTCAGGGTGGTTAATTATATATGTTAGGACCAATTATTTTTGGAAAATCAAAAATTACCAGAAAATTTTCGGCTACAGATTTATTATTAGTATAGATAGATTGGCAAATTCCAGCTTTATTATACCGCTCAGAAACAAGGACCTTAACATCGAGACAACAGAGATAAGACTGCTGAGACTTTGGCAGGATATAGTCTGCGAGAATACAAAAGGCGTCGACATCAGGGAGGAATTAAACAACTGATATGAACATGCATCACGGATGCCTGCCTCAGAGGCTATTGCACTGCAGTCCTTGTGGACAGAGAGACCTTGATGACCAAGAGCCCAGCAGAGCAGGCCTCAAGGCCTAATACAAGATAGATGATGATTATTATAACCATAAATTTAAATTTGTTCATCAGAGTAATAGGCCTATATGACGCAATATCAAAAGCCTTTTTAAGCTCAAAAGTTCTGTCCGTCCATCTTTTTTGTGGGTGCCCAGTGTCGGTCGTTATTTAACATTTCCAGCAATATGCCCCGTTCAAAATCTTCCGGTAGGCCTACATATCTGTAGAGACAAATTCCTTTCTTGCCTAAGTTTACTATTAAAATCTGACCCTCTTCAGGCAGAAAGATATTTATTTTCGTTGTGTTTGCTATACGATTCTCGTTTTATAAGTCTGGTTCATTTTTTTCCCCACATAAAAAAAACCTATTTTACATGAATATATTAGGGTTAAAGTTTTCTATTTGCTTGAGATAATATAACATAAATACATTTTTAACATTTTTTTTCTGTCGATGTTATGAATAAGAGAAATGTAAACTTAATTTTACGACAGTTACAACTATGAGCACAAACACATGAGAAGTCTACATCAATCATAAAGAAAGCTCTTAATTATACGAAATACATTTAAAAAAATTATATCTGTAAATACAAAACATAATTGAATAACAATAACGTAGAATTTTGAAATCATATAACACAACCTTATCCAACGTAACTATCTATTGATATTTCTTGAACGGATGTTTGTCTTGTCTTTTATTTTCTCGTCCATGTAAACTTACATTATATTCTGTAATAATACATTTTGAAAATTTTTTCTTTGTAATATGTCAAGAAAGATAAGTCTATCTCTTTTAATGATACCAAAATTCTGAATGTTGTTAATAAATGTTACATGCAAATCTAAATTAAAATACAAATTCTTTACAGTGTTTTTATCATGACAAATCTACGCAGCATTTCTCTTTCAGGTGCCCATTCTTATATCCAAGATGCAAATTTCTATATGCGTTTTCAATAAATTATTTATTTAAATGTTATGACAGGTATTGAAGATATTAATTCCTCTGTACATTTTCAATTTCTGTGCGCTTTCCTTTTCAACATGATTTTCATACTCAGTCTTATAAAAGGAACTGGCATTATAGTTCCCAAAGGAATGAAATAGTGTGGACACTTGGATTACTTAAATTCTTAAACTGATTCATCATTCATACTTACAGGTAGGGATTTCTAGTAAATATGAACAAGATAGATGTAGGAAATTTCCAGGGTTTGAACGCGTTGTTTCTCCACTCGGATATTATAAATCTTGGTTGTAATTTCTCCAGTCGCTATTTTTAATTACATGCAACTTGTAACAGAAGCAGCAAATGCTTTACTTGGTCTGTCTGCTACGCTACGCCATAATTATTATAAATTCACGTTTCGTAGAATTTTCCCTTCCAAACAATTAAAAGTAGTAATTAAAACACTAATTTTAATTAAATTTTAATTCATTTTTCATTATAATGAGAAAATAGGCTAAGAGAATTTCGGGAGTCTCATTAAATTCCACAATGAAAGCTGCTTTGTTAGACCTGCGCGCAACTTGTGAACGAAGCGCGGAGGGCGTGAAACATATTTACACGTGGCTTTTTGTTCCAAACACGAGCCCACACAGTCCCGTTAGTGTTTGTTCCAAACGTCAATAGTGTTAAACGCTGCCTGAAACTGACAACTGATTTTTTTTTTTATTTCGTCGCATTCGACACAATAACTCAATTAATTTCAGCACGAACAGCGAACCTTTACGTACTTGTAAAATGGTTTATAAAACACCTGTTGAAGGAAAATATGCGTTATATAAGGCTCATAGGGGAAATCCATAATTCTCCTTGACATAATGGGCGCAATACTTCAAGGAATGAAAAAATGGACGTCACGTTCTTTCCTGAGCCCTCTGGGCTTTATACGGCAACCGTAGTTATTCACCGCAGGACCGGTGAGGAAGTTAACACTGCCCATAGTTTCTACATTACTCGATCTGCAATAACAGAAAAAAAAAATGCAAGGATTTTGTGATACGGAAATTAGACTTCTGATGCTATGGAAATACATAAAACCCGACAAACTGAACAATAAATATGACGAGTTCATTCCTACACACAAGGCGAATCTACATACAATACAGCCATGGATGAATAAATAATAAGATGCGAAACTTACTGAGTTTCCCGTAACACATACTAGAGGCGCTGTTGTAGAAATTGATCTTCCTGCCACCTGTTGGGAGGAGGGGCGTTATTAATCTAGCAGCGTACTAAGCAGCGAAAAGAGTAACTAATTGCTCCATGCATTTAGCAGCGCACCTGGTGACGAAAATGTTAAACTGTGCAGAAAGTATTCCCTCCCACCCTCATCGATATTCAAAACTAACTCAATTTAAAGTAAAACATTTACATTTTTATTCCTCACAGCATCTTCTACTCAAAATTGTTACCGGAGCCAACAGGAAGATAAAAGAGACGATCTATTTTACACTACCCAATTAAAATATAACCAGACAGAGACAAAAAATAAACCAAAAGATTAGATAATTGGGATTGTATTCTTTGGGTATTTATTGTACAGTGCAATGAAAAAGTCTACAAAAACTACTTACATAGTTGAATTTATTATATTACTATTACTTTACAATACATTCAACAACACTATTTTCACAACGTCCATAAACATCACTGTTTATACACACACGTAGTATCACTTTATGTACACTTATTAACAAGTTTCTGTCTGCCATCTTGTCTCCTCGAGCAATATCTCGAACGGATAAATAGAGAACTCTGGGTAATATACCCAACACGTAGTTCTAATATTCATCACCTACGACGTTGGGCGCTGATCATCTTATTTCAGCCCCCCGCCGCCAGATGGAGCTGACCGTAGTTTCGCATCCTATTATATATTTATCCATTCCAGCAGAATTAATACAAGAGGGTGGAAGTGCATTATATAGCGAAATTTATAAACTTGTACTTGCTATTTGGGAAAAGGAAATTGTGCCAGAACAACGGAAGGAGTCCATAATTGTACCTATTTTTAAAAAGGGGGACAAAACCAACTGTGGTAACTTTCGAGGAATATCACTTTTGTTGACGTCGTACAAAATTTTGTCCAATATTCTTTTGAGAAGATTAGCTCCGTACCTAGATGAAATTATTTGGGATCATCAGTGCGGTTTTCGGCGTAATAGACCGACTATTGATCAGATTTATTGTATTCGACAGATAATGGATAAAAAATGGGAGTATAAGGGTACAGTACATCAGTTATACATAGATTTCAAAAAGGCATATGACTCGGTTAAGAGGGAAGTATTATATGATATTCTTATTGAATTTGGTATTCCCAAGAAACTAGTTCGATTAATTAAAATGTGTCTCAGTGAAACATACAGCAGAGTCCGTATAGGTCAGTTTCTATCTGATGCTTTTCCAATTCACTGCGGGCTAAAGCAGGGAGATGCACTATCACCTTTACTTTTTAACTTCGCGCTTGAATATGCCATTAGGAAAGTTCAGGATAACAGGCAGGGTTTGGAATTGAACGGGTTACATCAGCTTCTTGTCTATGCAGATGACGTGAATATGTTAGGAGAAAATCCACAAACGATTAGGGGAAACACGGAAATTTTACTTGAAGCAAGTAAAGCGATCGGTTTGGAAGTAAATCCCGAAAAGACAAAGTATATGATTATGTCTCGTGATCAGAATATTGTACGAAATGGAAATATAAAAATTGGAGATTTATCCTTTGAAGAGGTGGAAAAATTCAAATATCTTGGAGCAACAGTAACAAATATAAATGACACTCGGGAGGAAATTAAACGCAGAATAAATATGGGAAATGCCTGTTATTATTCGGTTGAGAAGCTCTTATCATCCAGTTTGCTGTCAAAAAATCTTAAAGTTAGAATTTATAAAACAGTTATATTACCTGTTCTTCTGTATGGTTGTGAAACTTGGACTCTCACTCTGAGAGAGGAACATAGGTTAAAGGTGTTTGAGAATAAGGTTCTTAGGAAAATATTTGGGGCTAAGCGGGATGAAGTTACAGGAGAATGGAGAAAGTTACACAACACAGAACTGCACGCATTGTATTCTTCACCTAACATAATTAGAAACATTAAATCCAGACGTTTGAGATGGGCAGGGCATGTAGCACGTATGGGGGAATCCAGAAATGCATATAGAGTGTTAGTTGGGAGACCGGAGGGAAAAAGACCTTTGGGGAGGCCGAGACGTAGATGGGAAGATAATATTAAAATGGAGTTGAGGGAGGTGGGGTGTGATGATAGAGACTTGATTAATCTTGCTCAGGATAGGGACCAATGGCGGGCTTATGTGAGGGCGGCAATGAACCTTCGTGTTCCTTAAAAGCCATTTGTAAGTAAGTAAGATACAGCCTATACAGCAGGGCTGGGCAGTAATAGCGGATTCTACTCTCTCACGGGGAGCCATATGATTTCTCTTCATCCCCTTTCTTCCCCGCCGAACACCGCGCAGCGTTGATTCAGTAACGGATGAATATTAAGCGTCCCCGTTTAGAGTCTGGTTCCGCTCCCGACGCCCAGCCCTGCTATACAGGGTGGAAGTGAAGTAATCCTGCAGATTTAAAGGGACGGTAGGGTACACTTAAATAGAAAACTTATATTACGTTTTGTGATTAAATGCATGGTTGATTAGAAAATTGAGTTGGAAGTTTCAGCAGTATGGAAACATCGCCGCTAATACACTGCTTTCTTCTCTCTATACAGGATTTGATACAGCTGATCATTAGTTTTGTTCGGTATTGCCTGAACTGTTAGTTATAACGTGTTGTAGTTCAACATTTTTAAAAGATCAAGGTGTGATTTGATAATAAAGTGAAAATGTTACGTGTTTCTGCTTTTTAACAAAAAATATTTGAATTGGTCCGATTTGGGAGACTCTCACCTAAGTGCAATCCGGAACTGAACAAAACATCGATATTGGAAATCGATTTTTTAGTCAAAATTACACCTTAGCAGTCGCTACCTTCACTTTCATTTACATCGTACATTTATGATTCCCAACGAATGTCCTTCTAAAGCTTGCCATACGAACGCTGAAGCAATGAAGATTACAGCAACTTCAAAGAGATTGGGAACATTTCAACATTTGTAATTCAAATAAGGGAATAAACGCCGCTCCTTCCTTTGAAGAACTTTTAAATATTAAGTTCCTACCTTGGAAAATAAATGCAAGGGAATAATAAGATGGCAAAGTTCACTCTCTGCTGCAATCAATATGCGCCAATGAATATTGTGTGCCATCATTCTTCGGATTTCAATTCCGTAAAGTACAGAAAGTAAATCATCAACGAGGAAGTAGTGTCTGAAGTCAGGACATTGTGATTAACAACATCTGTGCCTACATAGCACTATAATCAGCGGACCCTGTCACAAAGAGTTTCCTCAACTGCGATACGTTTTGTGTGTATAATAATTCAAGCTATAAATTTATCCACCCATGATTTCATCCATCACTGTGAAAATCTGTGGTTCACAGTTTTGTTAATTGTATTACTTCGCTGGAACTTTAATATCTCCCACATCAAGCACGGGAGAAACAATAAGTAATTCAGAACGACATCAAAATTGTAACACCAACCACTTTAGAGACAGGATGTGATCACTGCGGAAGGTGTGTAGGTGTGTGTGTATTTACACTGCAAGTGAGCAAACACCCTGTGGCAGTGGTAACTTAATTGCCCACAATAAAAATAATACACAATACAATATGCTTAATAGTACACAACACTGGATACTGAACAAATAAGAAAGGAACATCTTTAGCACGACTGGTGGCTTTTGAGTTACTCCAAATCCCGACATGCACACCTCTGAGCACGAGTTCTAATATACAGTAGTCATTCACGCCTACTGTTATAAATAAAAACAACAGAAGTTATCTCAGCCATAACAATTTCAGAAAATGCCACATGAAACTATGAAGTTATTAACTAATTACAATGCGATTATTTTGGTTCAGGGAACATAAATTTTGGTGCAAGGATAATAATTCCTTTAACATGTTTCTTAATCGCTACTGTAGCCAATGCGATCACCTGGTGCACGGATAACCTATTTTGTGCAAGGATAATTCGTTTAACATGTTTCTAAATCAGTCTTGAATACATTCTTTAAAGTATCACTCCAAACCAATGTGGATTGTGCACAATGATAATTTTTGTGCTGACCCCATTGTGCAGCATTCTTTACGTAAATAAAGAAACGACAATTAAAATGGCAAAAAAATATTATTTTAAGAAATACAGAAATTCAAAAAATCATCTCGCAAATTCTTAAATATTCCCTGCAGATTATACAGTTTCATTTCTACCGCTCAGAAGGCCTTAATTAAGGATATGCTAATTTTAAATAAAATCTTTTATTTATAAGTATAATTTTATAGTCATCTTCTAAGATTTTATTTTATAATTGATAATCAATTGTGCTTAATTATTACATTTTATTTTATAACAATATTCATATTTAATTGATTATATTTGTTTGCTATTTTAATTTTCTTATCCTCGTGGTCATCCTTAATTAAGGCCGGACTAGTTATTTCTCTCTCTCTCTATTTTTATTGGGTTATTTTACGACGCTGTATCAACATCTAGGTTATTTTAGCGCCTGAATGATATGAAGGTGATAATGCCGGTGAAATGAGTCCGGGGTCCAGCACCGATAGTTACCCAGCATTTGCTCGTATTGGGTTGAGGATAAACCCCGGAAAAAACCTCAAGCAGGTAACTTGCCCCGACAGGGATTCGAACCCGGGCCACCTGGTTTCGCGGCCAGACGTGCTGACCGTTACTCCACAGGTGTGGACACTCTCTCTCTCTAATATATAAACTTAAGTAATTATTGATGAATGTGTACGTTACTGAACACTGTAACTAAGCTACTTACAATCGATCGTGAAATAATGCAACAGAAATATTACATCAGTCCCGTATGCGGTGTGGGAGGATACAAGTTCCAATATTGTCGGCTACCATTAGTATTACCGGCAATAAAACCATCTCCTTCATCTAATTAAATAACGGTAATCACATACAGAACATAAATTACATCATAGTATCACTGTGTTTCAAATTACATTTCAAAACCTTGTATTTTTGAAATGATGCTGTATTAAAAAAATATATCTATATTTTCTGTTCCAAAGATCCTTACCTTCCACCGCCTAGCATTTCATAAAAACCTTTGGGATAATCCTGTATAAGTGAAACTTGAATTTTAAGCAATGTGTTCAGCAAGAAACCCATTCTTCGTTTAGTGACCCATTCTTGAAGTCGACAAATCAGCTAATTAATATTTTAAGTCTCATTATTATCATTGGTAACGTACAAACGTATAGGAGAATATACGCCATGTCGTCGGCGCCGCGCCGGTTTGCAAACATGTGCCTGGCACACAAGGGGCTGAGCGCTGGTATATATTCAGTGGACGAATCGAATATGTAACGAAGTTACACAACAGAGCGCCGTCGTTTGAGCAGTTCGTGATTCGCAGCGCGACGAAGTGACGGGGCACAAAGCAAATCCCTAATGAAATGGCGATTAAAATATAGCCAGACGTCTTCCTTTGCCATCGCAGTTAATTATAGCAGCCGCAGTTCTCCACTATATTTTTACCGGGTAAGTTGTCAACCGAAACATCGACATAAGTTAGCAATCATAAAAAACTGCGGCACTTTCCAAATATTTTCTCTCCACTCTTGAAAACCGAGGGGGAACAAAAAGAATCGATTATCAGAGTCGTTGCTGTATTTAAAAAACCTTTTGAATATTCATCACTTAACTTTGGAAGTTGGACAAATAAGGCATGCGGAATTGTGCGGAAGAATTGATTTCTTATGACTCTGCTATTGATATTTGCAATTACAGTTTACTTTCTAGAAGTTGTGTTGAAATAATCAAATAAATATTCCGTGATATAGATTGCAAACAAAAGTTATTCCCTACAATATCAAAGATTAAGATACTTTATTTAGGCCCACTGCGTTTAAATTAAGACAGTCATCGTTTAAGCTGCAATTTGTTTTAGTCAAGGAAGTTTCAATTCTAATCTTGGTTTAATCTTTGAAAATAATTAAATCTTCATGTAGGCATGTCTAATCCTCGCTTAAATTACTCTTGCTCTTCCAGTCAAGTTAAACGACACAATAATCCCTTTTGCTTCCTGTGTTAAAAACCTTGGAGTTTACTTTGATACGCATTTAAACTGGAATAACCAAGTAACCCATATTACCAAAAAAGTTCTTTCCATACTATATTCGTTAAACAGCATTCGAAAATTCCTCCCGCTATCACTCAAGAAAATACTAGTGGAAACACTAGTAATGCCCCACTTCGATTATTGTGATTTTCTACTGACCGACCTCAATGTCAACCAGACGCAAAGATTACAACGTGTTCATAATTCTTGTGTTCGCTTCGTCTGCGATGTCCGTCGCGCTGACCACATTACCCCATCCTTCCAAACTCTAAACTGGCTACGGGTTAACGAACGTAGAAATTTTCATTCTCTTGTTCTCCTTTTCCAAGTCCTTCACACTTCTACACCTACCTACCTTGCCTCCCGTTTCAGTTACCTGTCATCATATCATAATCTCTTCACACGCACGCAAAATAGCCGCATACTAGCCACACCAACACATAAGGCATCATCGTATTCATCATCATACAGAATCTCTTTCTCGCGCTTGTGGAATACCCTACCCAGTGACATCAGAGACTGTCGGAATTTAGTAGCGTTCAGAAGCATGCTTATTAAGTATTTTCTTTATCGATCTTACTAATAAAAACTCTGTATACAGACGTTTAACTGTCTTATACTTATACAATGAGTAGCTCGTTTATAAGTCGTGTGTAAATTCCTTACTAATAATCACTACATATGTCGTGTATAACAGTGTAACTGTTACACAGCTACGTCATAGTTTCGTCATTGCTTCGTTACGAAAGGTGATAGAATATCTGAAGTTCTCTACTGCATCCGGTAGAGCGCTCTAGTGTGGCTGTTAAATATCGATAGTACAACTGGCTCTAATCGATTACCACACTACATTTTGGTCAAAGAGTACAAGCTACAGCAATATTATTCTAATAATTCTGTGCTCTTTGGTGTGTTCTTCTGTGGTTACAAGGTAAACATCATCATAAAATGACAGTCGATACGAACAGCTGTTAGAGGGGCGGCCATTTTTTCCCTATATACAACGCTTAAACAAGGGGTTTCGTGTATATAACTACTGCAAAGCAATTCCCATTGTATAGTTACAGCCTGTTTATACGTCCATAGCTTATTCACGGTTTATTAGTAACGTTTTCTGTCTCAACTCTGCATAAGTCTCGTATAAAAACTATACACGGTTTATTAGTAAGACTGTTACTGCGTAGAGAAGGTTTAATTTTTACTTAATCAATAAAAGAAATGCTTCTCTCTTCTTAACTTTTACAATAAACTGTCTAGCTTTTATTAATCAGGTAATCTTTTAGTACTTTGATTTTTATTGTATTTGCAAATTTAATATTAATTGTAATTATAATTGTAATTGTATTCTTAATATTGTAGTTTTAATCCTCTGGTAGAGGGGAAGAGAAAGCCTGATGGCCTTATCTCTACCAGATTAAATAAATAAATAAAATAAAATAATATAATTAATTAATTAAATCATTAATACGGATGATACTTACCGAGTAAAACAGTGTTAATATTTAGTGGATTTTTTTTCTGAGAAAATATTCATTCTTGACTAATATGCCAGTGAAATTTTTTTCTAGTCTAGGCCTATACAAAGAATAAGCTGTAAAATCAGCACAGTTGCATTACTTTCACCCTGCATACTCGGTCAGTCATGGGCCACTGTTACGGCACCGGGAAGGGAGCTTCCTGCAGTTTGTCAGTGTCCCATCTGATCACGTTACGCTACTTCGCCGCTTCAACGCATGACTTTGTATTTTCTTGAATTCTGACCTATGAGCATCTCGTCCACATCTTTTCCTGATCCTCATCAGACATGAAGCGCAGACAAAACTCACATACTTTCTATGATAGGAAACGAACCGCAAATTTCCGTTGCGAACCAAATACAGTATGATTCTCAGAATTTCATGAACCTGTGACTTCAGATTTGGGCTAGCTCTGAATTAGCCTCGTTAGGGTTTAGCCTGTACGTCAACAGCCTACATTACTTCATGTACTTCTCTCTCTGTCTTTCAGGTACCGAGACGGGGACGGTGTAAACAGCTAATCAGAGGTAAGTCCCTGAACACACGTCAGCGCGTTTAAACAAGCTCGTAAGGGAACGTTTGTATAGATCTGTGTATGACATTTCTACCATACAGATCTGTTCCATATAATAGAGTTCGCATTGTGAACATGAATAGAACTCTGTGCTAATTCCATACTCTGCTTTTCCTCATCTTTCAGATCTCTATATTCTAAATTAAAGCAATTTCACGAAAAAAAAAAAAAAAAAATCATTGCATGCAATGTTGTCGGTCGCATGGAACTTTGTCGTACAAATGTACGGAACTCGTCATTTGTGTAATGCACACAATGTCATGTTGTGTTTTACTTATTCTTATGTAAACATACACGAAGTGACGTCTAGATATATTTCTGAGAAAATTGAGAATGAATAAATATTTAGTAACTACGAATCTGTTTTCACCCGGTGGCAATTACAAGAAATGGTAAACAAATATAAGAATAGAAATAGGCTTTGAATATAAACATTTATGTATGAGGACATAATAATCCATGACACTGATTGTTCAGTTAATGACAATATCCTATATTTAAGTGAAATAAAGCTAGCCTATTGTGTCCCGTGAAGGGCAAATGCATATTGCTAGAGACAAAGCTCTAACTTTTCTAACGCTGTGAGATAATCCGCGTTAGAAACTGTACTTGATTTTTTATGCTCGACCATGCCGAAATGTAGTAATTATACACCTGGTAGCAGTCCTTTAATGCATGTCATTAAAGTACACCTATTCATTAAAGTTCAGGTTTTCGATTATTCTCGGATATTCAATCGAAAGACAACTAAGGAAACGTCACTGAGGCTGGAAATCCAATACTGTCGCAGAAGGTTATGTTCTGTTACTGTAATAATTAGCGTTAATTGTAAATAATAGTCAAATAAATTCAATTTGTCATCTCGTTTTTCAATTCTAAATCAATTTCCAGGTTATATCAAAATTAGTTCATGTTATTCTCTAGATTATATCAACGTCAATGACATTATTGTTCCTCGGAAAAATCAATACTTTCGCGTCTGCGCACATCTCACAATTTACGAACTATGCACAAGGTCACCCGCTCTTCAGTCAGATGCGAATAAAATGAATACTTCTGAATAATTTCAAGTTAGAAATATGGTCGAGCATAAAAAAGTCCTATGAAACTTGCCTATAATGGTAATTAAGACGCTCGTATGAAAATTATGAAAATCGCTTGCGCTCGTTTCATAAACAAACATACTCGCGTCTTAATTACTATCATTATAGGCTCGTTGCATAATGTACTAGTATTGAACTTTACTTTTGTAGTGAATTTGTAGTTCACGCTAATGTCTGATACTGGTTTTTCCGTCCCCGTCTACTCCGTGAATAGCAACGACATGAAAACATCCACATTTTAGCGATCAGTAGATTTTCGAATAACGATATATGGAAAACGTGCCGAAATACCGTCAAAATAAATAATTTTATGAATTTAAATACTATTATAGTCACAATCATGCCATGCTATGAAAGAAAAATTACACAACCTCCAGCGGGAATCGAACCTGCTACTTGACATCAACGGACGTATATACGTCACCAAACATCGTAAGACGATGATTACATTGGTAAATAATTTTATGTTTAAAACATGTTAAGTATAGTATATTAGTATAGTTTTCTAATTCGCCATAAAAAGTGAAGTTGAATAGAAACTGCAAAATTTATGTGGTTCTGCGAAATAAAAACGAAATTACATTTTATGATACACTTTCGTATTTTTTGTAAAAAAAAATAGAATTTATCTAAAGGCCCCCGCCATATGTAGGGTCTTAAATTTTCGTGAAACAGTTCGGTAAATCTACCATCTCTAGCAATCAGTAAAATCGTACTACCTGTCGAACTACGGTTATTTACGTTTGTGGGAAAACAGCGAACGCCACATCTAAACGAATTTATTGTTGGTTGTAGGATCGTGTTCCTGCTTCCTAGTGGTCGAGCTTGCGTAGAGAACTCTGTAGCTCAGTTGACTATGCCTCTTCGCGATGTTACCTTTCCCTGTTCGACTCTTGGTTCCCAGCATGCACTGCTTACCCTTTTCACTGTTATTCCTCGCTTGCCTTGCTGATTTTGAAGATTCCAGTATTTGTCTCGTTTGTTCCGACCGGTACTGACGGATATCATTCCTGATTTCTCTTTTAGTTAGCTATCTAGTTCGGATATTCTAATCCGTTGCGTTCCGCGTTGTCTCTGGCCTCCTGCATTCTCTATCTGCGATCGATCAGTTTTATGGTGTCTGTCTCATTGCTCTCCGTTAGTCCATATTTTTTGCTGTTGCTTGCCTGTTGCATACGTGCTATTCCATATGAAATCGATCAGTAAAAAACCTCGCATTTTTTCATACTCTAATTTTTCCCTATTTATACAAGGTGCTGAGGAGAGTCATTTTCAAAAATATACTATTGAAAGTCAAACTGTTTTCGTATTGTTGAGCGACAAATGTAGCGTATTTTAGAAAAACAAGCCTCTTTCAGCGCTCAGAACTCTGGAACCATTTACTGCAGAACATTGAACGAAAGCTTATTTTGAAGCTGATATTTGGTAGGTTATGATAAGAAGTAATCCTTATTCTTATTGTATACAGAGAGACAGATAATCTGATTTTACTCACTTTTAGGCTTTTTGTTCATTTGTAAAAATGTAAAAAAATATTGAGAAAAAACCTTGCATTATTAAGAGGGATTCGGCATTGTTTGCTTAGTGTCACGGCAGTAAGTTTCGGGGATATTAAATAGATTATATCACACGCCTAGACTTGAAAGGCGCAACACCGCACGCACTGGCCGAAAATGAAGATAAGCGAGCTTTGGGCGTCATTTTACTCCTGTGTTTATGAAAACCTGTGATAAAGCTAGCCCAGCTATGCGCTACTAGACGAAACATCACGTGTTTGTCTCCTGGCCTTGCTTGCCTCGGCTAGCTCCCGCCTCACAGCCAGCTGGTTAGCTCACGCGCGTACTATTTATTTTCTTTATTTGATTTTTCAATACTTTTTATTAACGTTGCACCAGTAAAAAGTACGTGTTTATTTGTACTTTCAATGCGGAATCTAACCATATATTTTAAAAATATTTTTTTCGTGGGCAAAGGTGTCTCAATTAAGAAAAATCTAAATTTCTCCATTTCCATAAAAAGTAAGAAAAACTGTTTACATGTCAATATCAACTTTAACTTTTCAGCATCAAAATAAACCGTGATTTTGATCACTGGGTGAAAGGGTTTCGGAGCCACAACAGTTTAAAGTTGCTAATTTTATGAAAACACGATAAATTAAAATTTTAATTTAAACACTATGAAGTTCTGACGCCTCAAATTTTGCACAAAACATTATATCACAGTTGTCAACGGACAGAAAAAGTTTAATTGTATTTAAAAATTGCAAGGTCAATTTTCTCTATATTTCGGTCGATTTGAGATGCAATAGCCCATACATTTCTCTAGTCAAGGGAAGTACTTAGGAATTATTATTATTATTATTATTATTATTATTATTATTATTATCATCATCATCATCATCATCTTTATTATATCATTGCTATTACTGTTATTATTTCTGTAACAATTTCGTAGAACAATTATAAGTTTGTTATTCTGAGATTAGTGTAGGTTTGGTTCTAGCTGTCCAGTATAGTATAATCGGATGAGAGCGAACAACATTTACAGTTTCTGTTCCGATTTGTTTCTATAATGGAATATTAAAATTTACTTAAAGAAATCAATCGATTTTTCAACCAATTTGATTAATTACGAATTTAATGTTCTTCAAATTAAACAAATACTGAAATATACATTACTAGAATATTATCGTTAAAACCGTCAAAATATAAAGTAAAATAGCATGTTTAGTTTACAAGAAGACATTCGACATGTCATAAATGTTACACAACCGCTGGACTAAATCACAGCCAGTTACGGGCGGGAGCAGAGATAACGCGCGACGTTTCAGACCCGTATTGCACTCATATAACTTCCATTAATTAATGGCATGCACACAATCATCATTTTATTTCACTAACCTGTGTCACAGGAGACGCTGAAAGTGGTGTCCATTAACATTCAGACATTCCAAACATCTTTTGGTGAAATTTTAATTCACACGCAAAAGTTCTTTTGTTATCCTTCTAATTTCTGTTATTATATTGTCTTTCAGTCCATTGATGGCGCGTGGGTTATTTTTCTAGATTCTATTTTTAGGATTCCCCACAAAAAATAATCGAACTCTACCTCTATTTGGAGGTCGAATATCGGGGAATTTCTCTAGAATTGCCTACACACTCGTCCGCATGAATCTATTTTCAAGTATGTTTCGTACTACTACTACTACTACTTACTGGCTTTTAAGGAACCCGGAGGTTCATTGCCGCCCTCGCATAAGCCCGCCATCGGTCCCTATCCTGAGCAAGACCAATCCAGTCTCTATCATCATATCCCACCTCCCTCAAATCCATTTTAATATTATCCTCCCATCTACGTCTCGGCCTCCCTAAAGGCCTTTTTCCCTCCGGTCTCCCAACTAACACTCTATATGCATTTCTGGATTCGCCCATACGTGCTACATGCCCTGCCCATCTCAAATGTCTGGATTTAATGTTCCTAATTATGTCAGGTGAAGAATACAATGCGTGCAGTTCTGTAACTTTCTCCATTCTCCTCTAACTTCATCCCTCTTAGCCCCAAATATTGGTGATTATCGTTTCCTTCCCCATAATACAACAAGTAATCTCCTATTTGTGTTATGCCATTCCCATCTAACCTAACCTCCTGTACTCCCACAAAGTCTATTCTATATCTAGCTAGTCCTTCTGCTACTAATTTGTACAATATTCGCTGTTGTAGAGTAGTCTTCAGCCGACGATTTCAATTGTCTAAACAACAAATTTAATGCACAACACACACACACTTCAAACGTATTTAACAGAAGCACACACTGCACGTCTTCTATCACTAACCTCTCAGACTCAACTAAGCTGTGGCAACGACCGGTAACATGCAGGGCGGTTCAGATCTTGCCGCGTTCTTCGAACAAGACTGATGCGACCGCACTCCATATTAATAGCTACTAAATCGAGACTTAGATAATTGCAATTTTAATAATTTTAACAATAAAATTAAGTAAATTGTTTAATATTCATGTTTCCTTTTTCGTATTATCAATATATTCAATCAAACATATTCTGTTTTTGATTTATCTGGTTTTTATCTTAATATTTGTTGTTTTGTAATAATGTATAACATTCTGCAATTTTATTGAATTTTTGCTATATATTGTATTTTAGTACAAAACAGTTATTTATAGGAACACGAGGGGTGTGCGCTGTGTTTATTCATGTTGTGTTGTACTAGTAAGATGGATGGATGGATGGATGGATGGGTAGATAGATAGATAGATAGATAGATAGATAGATAGATAGATAGATAGATAGATAGATAGATAGATAGATAGATAGATAGATAGATAGATAGATAGATAGATAGATAGATAGGTAGGTAGGTAGGTAGGTAGGCAGGCAGGCAGGCAGGCAGGCAGGCAGGCAGGCAGGCAGACAGACAGACAGACAGACAGATGAATTTAATGTCATTCAGCGACTTACAGCCATAAACAACGTCATATATATATATATATATAATACATGGCTACTACAATGTGAATAAATGTAAGAATAAAAAAAATAAATATACAATCACCAGATAATCACAAAAACAGGTTAAAAGTTTTAAAAGAAATAGTATAATATCAGGTTAAATTGTACAGATTTGTCAAATTACATGAGGTTAAAACAAATAGTATCTAAAACGTAATATTGCTAAAATCATTGACACTGTAGATTGGATTTGCCATCAAAGTCCTTCTCACCATCTTTCTGAAAGTAAATATGACGTGTTTCTTATATGCAATGGTAAAGAATTATAAAGTTTATAAGATATGGAAATAAAACTATTGCTTGTAGTACTATATTTGTACTTTGTGAAATATATGTCAAGTCTGGAACGGGTAGAATAATTATGAATAGATTAATAGGTAGGAAGATTATGCACATTACGCTTAAATACAGAAGGCAATCGAGAATAAACATTGACGGCAACGTAAGTATTCCTAGTTGTACAAAAAGTGGTTTGCAATGAGTTCTAGAAGAGACACCACAAATAATTCTCACTGCTCTCTTTTGAAGAATAAACAACTTAGAAACAGAAGTATGGTTGCTTCACAAAAGCGTTCCATGACTTAAGTGACTGTGAATATGGGATGCATATGGGTTGGGATATGGGATGTAACAGTAAATGGAATAAAATAACATAATACGTGTTTAAATACAAATTTAATGAACTGTTCAAATGTAAAATAATGCAGAATAAAACATTACTAAAGTGCTACGAGCTTCATTGGGTTGACATGAGACAAGAAATCAAGGAAACCGTGGAAGGGAGAAGTACAGCACTAGAAGCAATGACTACAAGAAGTGACAACAGTTCTCGTATAGGAATCGGAAGATGCCAATGACTTGAAATGCGATATCAACATACAATTCATATTGCACTGTCCGTTCTTTCGCATTGGAGACTTAAAACAGTCTGACAATCTCGTGACGTCAAGCTATCACTTACCTTGCAGTTTGCCTAGGATCGAGTTCTCATTTCAGAGAGCGTATTTAATCATCTTCCTCATTTCCTTCGGAAAGTCATCCGATTCCCTATATGTAAATGGAACTCTATTCTCTGACGTCTATTTAAATTCTTAGGTCCTCTAGATAGTTCAATCAAACAAATCCAAGAAGCAGACAGAAGCAATTTATATTGGGTCCAAATCGAAGAGTTAGCCTCCGTCACCATGGCAACATTGCTGAACAAATACTAATTAATACAGTCACTGTGTCCACTTGTAATGAGATTAAACGTGTGTGTCATGTTCGGAGGAAGCGTGCGAAAGTCCTTCTGCGTGTAAACCATTTAGCTAATTTTATAGAAGTAGAGGTATGTGGATGTCACACACTACAGTGGCTTTTCAAACCTGTATTCTGTGATTATTTTTATGTAACACAAAAACTGGTTTCCAAAATTCACACAGATATTAAGATGAATACGTTGTTTATAATATGATTACTTCTCGTCTAGTAACCAACGGTGCAGTGAAATCTTACCGTTAGTTGAAGTTATCCAGAATTGTTTCTGTGAATGTTCACCCATTTAAAATAGTGACCGCGAGTCTGCAATGAGAAAAAAAAATGGTTTATTTAACGATGCTCGCAACTGACAAGGTTAGGCCTGTATCAGCGTCGCCGGTGTGCCGGAATTTTGTTCCGCAGGAGTTCTTTTACATGCCAGTAAATCTACTGACATGAGCCTGCCGCATTTAAACACACTTAAATGCCATCGAAGTGGACCGGGATCGAACCCGCAACCTCGAGCATAGAAGGCCAGCGCTATACCAACTACGCTACCGAGACCGACCTGCAATGAGAAGCTATCACTTTCTTGCCGCGTGATCTTCTGGGTCAGTGATGTGTCGGAGGCAATGGAACTTAAGGTATTACAGCACATTACAGCTCAGCTGCAATTTTGATAATTCCCCACACGCTATTAATATCTAACTCCTCAACTTCGTCCAAAGTGGCAAACCTATTTCACATTTCGACCTGATAATGTTGCTTAGTTACCTCGTTTTTAAATTCGTAATATTGAATCTCTCAAAATTAACTCGTTGCTCTACTCGCTTGGCTACTGATAGTCTTTCTCTTAATTCTCCTATTACCAAATAATGATCAAGATCACAGTCTGCCCCTCTGAAGGATCGAATGTCTACTGTACTAGTATGTCTTCGTTTATCTATCAAGATGTTATACATTTATGTTTAATAATACATTAAGTAACGGAATTGGTTGGTGTATTACATTTACAAGGATAAGAATTTTCCACTGCAAGCATGTATGGCATGGCTGTACACGATTTGTACTCGCGAGACGAACAGATTGTTGTACGGAAAAGCAGGGAGAGGGGATAAGAGGTAAAAGAGGGGTTGGGAGCTTACAGGTGACTGGAAATGTACATACATACACACAAGAAAGAGCTTTTTCATATGAAGTTTGAATTAATTGATTTTTATTTGTATTTATTTCGAGAATATATTGGTCAGATTCCTATTAATTGAAAGAAAAGAAAAGAAATAAAATTTTCTATCTATGTAATTTTGAATTTAAGTTCTTTAACTTTATTATCACTCCAGATGGAAAAAAGTATTTGTTCAATGTAGGCCTATTTTATTTTTAATACTGCGACCCAGTTATTATTACTA
Organism: Periplaneta americana; assembly: GCF_040183065.1. NCBI lineage: Eukaryota > Metazoa > Arthropoda > Insecta > Blattodea > Blattidae > Periplaneta > Periplaneta americana. Next base: position 964,521 of record NC_091120.1, on the reverse strand, counting down.
TTATTATTATTATTATTATTATTATTATTAGTAGTAGTAGTAGTAGTAGTAGTAGTAGTAGTAGTGGTAGTAGTGGTAGTAGTGGTACGGTACGGTAGTGGTAGTGGTGATAGTGGTAGTGGTACCGGTAGTGGTAGTGGTACCGATAGTGGTAGTGGTAGTAGTGGTAGTGGAATTGGTAGTGGTAGTGGTACCAGTAGTGGTAGAGGTACCGGTAGTGGTAGTGGTAGTGGTACCTATAGTGGTAGTGGTATTGGTAGTGGTAGTGGTGGTAGTGGTAGTGGTAGCGGTAGCGATAATGGTAGTGGTAGTGGTACCGGTAATGGTAGTGTTGGTATTGGTAGTGGTACCGGTAGTGGTGGTAGTGGTACCGATAGTGGTAGTGGTAGTATTGGTACCGGTAGTGGTAGTGGTGGTGGTGGTGGTAGTTGTCATAGTAGTTGTTGTTTGGTTATTAGTAGTAGTATTGCTTAGTGTTCCCTGCTTCTAACTATTGCATATCTGATTGAAATAATTTTTATGAACTGCAGAAACATATTGCACAGAAATTAATAAATATTACAATATTTTAAAATTGTAATACAGAATTACTAAATAAAATGAATTATTGCGCCTTTAATTTTGTAGCATTTTATAAATAAAACTAAAATATATATTTTAAATGTTTAAAACCACTCAACACGTGACGATACATTTTGGCCTATGACCTACTTCAGGGTATAGAGCTAGTTTTAACTCGTCAATTTTTCTCTTGCGATCTTCGCCAACAATGTCATCATACACAGCTTTATGTATGGTGTCGTAGTGGCGCATTATAATTATGTTTTCGTCTTCCTTTTATAATTTTCTGACATGGAAGGTACTGAGAATGTTCTTCAGTTGCTTCAAAAAATAACGGCTTTCCCATAACATACAAAAGAATATGGTTGGTGATCACATTTATTTTGCTTCCCTACGTCCATTATTCACTACAGGTAATTACAACTCAAGAGGCAAGAGTATATTGGAGGATTGTGAACAGTTAACTAGAGAACCCCACTCCTTTTCCTCCACCGCAACGACATGGATAAATATATAATAGGATGCGAAACTTACTGAGTTTCCCGTAACACATGTTAGAGGCGCTAATGTAGAAATTGATCTCTCTGCCACCTGTTGTGAGTAGGCGAACTTATTACATCTAGCAGCGCACCAAGTAGCGAAAATAAGAACTAATTACTCCATGCATTTAGCAGCGCACCTGGTGATGAAAATGTTAAACTGTGCAGAAAGTATTCCCTCCCACCCTCATCGATATTCAAAACTAACCCAATTTAAAATAAAACATTTACATTTTCTTCTACTGAAAATTCTTACCGGAGCTAACAGGAAGATAAAAGAGACGATCTAATTTACCCTATCCAATTAAAATATAACCAGACAGAGATAGAAAATAAAGCAAAAGGTTAGATAATTGGGATTGTATTCTTTGGGTATTTATTGTACAGCGCAATGGAAAAGTCTGCAAGAACTGCTTAGATAGTTCAATTTATTATATTACTATTACTTTACAATACATTCAAGAACACTATCTTTACAACATCCATAAACATCACTGTTTAACATACACTGCTTATACACACGTAGTACCACTTTATGTCCACTTATTAGCAAGTTTCTGGCTGCCATCTTGTCTTCTCGATCAACATCTCGAACGAACGGATAAATAGAGAACTCTGGGTAATGTACCCAACACGTAGTTCTAATGTTCACCACCTACGACGTTGGGCGCTGATCATCTTATTTGAGCCCCCTGCCGCCAGATGGTGCTGACCGCAGTTTCGCATCCTATTATATATTTATCCATTGCAACGATACCACCCCTACTATGCGCTCGCGAGTTATTCTTCGACTCTTCTCCTTCAGCCTTCAAGGAGCGCCGTTCGGACAGGTTTGCTCGCCGATATTCGCACATGTACCGCGTGCTGGTCGGTTTACGATTAGATCACTATTCCACGAATTTCGTCCCCATCTAATGATGGAATGGTACACATGAAATATAACGCACTAAAAATTAGTGGAAAATTTTATTTAAAAGCAATTGTTTATGAAGTCGCATCTCATTGCATCATAAATGCTCTGCCTTGCACATACTGTATGGCAGCCGTGGCGAAAACGTCATCGTGCGCCGAGCCACTGGGTAACCTGCAACGTGCATAGCACCTATGGAGGGAGGCGGACACTCGAAGAGGAAGTGAAGCAACTGTCTGACTTATTAACGGATTTTCATTTTCCTTGCGTCAAGCACTTAAATACATTTTTATACAGTACAAGGCTACAAACTAATGTTTAGTATGTGTAACGAAGAAAGAAATGAACAATATCACAACCTAAAATTAACTGTCTTCAGAATGTCTCTGTGACAAAGTTTCAAAATCAGGAATTATGTCACTTACTGCCAGTCGAAGGTATTTGTCTGTCAGTCGTGATCTAAATTTGGTTTTTACTATTTTCATTGTTGAAAATAATTTTTCAAAAACGTAAGTTGTAGCGAACATGGCTTCAAAAGATAAAGCGAAAGAATGAAGCTTCGGATATTTAATTTTGGCAAAGATTTGAAAAGTTCACCATTTGTCAAGTCCTTACATCTAGCTTTCATTTGACATCACATAGTAAATCTGTGAATTTAAATTGAAGAGCTAACCGCATTATTCGTACATCTGCCGAAAAAGGATCGATGTACAGAGATAGTAATAATAATAATAATAATAATAATAATAATAATAACAACACAAACTTTAAATGTTTCATCAGTAACATGTAGTATAATGCCGTTTTATGTTATACCACCGTTTTCTCGTAATACTTGTGAACAAATCATACATTAATATTCTCATTCATATTGACAGGAAAAAAAAAAGCGTCCTCCCATCCTACTTGAAACTTTCGTTTTTGCAGATTTGCATGTATTCGAGAGAGACATTGCCACGATACGCCACTCGCAGATCAGAGACAAATAGAAATGGAACGGAGTTTGACTCCAGTGAGTGAGAGGGTGGGGGTTGGGGTAGGTAGAAAGCACAGCTATCATTGCGAGCCACAATGTGCTCGTGAGTCGCATTTTCGCCACCGCTGCTGTATGGAATGAGTATTGTCCTGTACTTGGGAATGTATCATAAATTAAATGTTGCAGTCAGTACGTCTCCAGAAATATTCTGAGAGGAAGATTTACTAAAACTTTGTTTGTACAAATAGTTTTACAAAACTAATTCATCTGTTACAGAAATCTGTAAAATGATAATCATCTTCACAACTAGAAAGGTCTTCAGACAGGAAATTGATCGCTTTAGGAATTTTACATGGATCACTTTGATGTATAACACAACTAATCAGACAGAAAATATTTTCCATGAAATTACTGCATTTCTGTATAATAAACTGAGAAATCGGACGACAGAATAGTTCGGGTTCGATTGTCCTTAGAGTTAAATGTCACTATTTCTGAAGTTCTCTCTTTCTATGTGTAGCGGAATGTGCACACAAGCACATTATTTCGTAATTTCTCCTTTAACTGTCTGAATTAACAGTACAGAGTACACTTAAAATGTCATCTTATAAAACTAAAGCTTTTTAAATGTCGATTTCCATATAGCAATACAGAAACATGAGATTGCAGTAACTGCAATAGTTTGTGTGAGTTTATTCAAACCAATGACACAGGTCTGTTTAAGTAGGCTACGCATTTTATAAATTACAGTAGCTCTCTTGTTTTTTAGCATTATACAATAGTAATATACGTTACAAGAGCGGTATGTTGACGTTTTCATGTTCGAGGAAAAGATTGAAAAAGCGAAACGTAGTTGAGCGAGCGTAGTGCGAAGATCGTTTATTACATACCTGAAAGACGAATTTCTAATTAGTTGCAATGAAATCTCCATCTTGGTTTCTGTTTAATGACGGCAACTTCGGAACATCAAAATATCTTTCTTCAACATAGTTGCTATAAAATGTTTTCTGTGTTTATCATACTCCAGCAGGCCGTGATATACGTCTGTCTTTTTTTTTGCCTAGTCTATAAATGCGAACTTAAAACAAACGGTAAGGTTATGTAATGATTTATTTTTCATTTCAATATTTTAACAATATTATTTATATAACATATTACAGTAATAACATCGGCATCTGGAATCTTGTTGATTTTTTCACGGCTTCCTTAATGTTACTTGTATCAGGAATGCAATAAGTTTTGTGGAGTAGTAGACTTTACTTAATTTTTGCAAATATTTAAAAACAGTAATTAACATTGCAATTTAGGTGAAATTGCAGTGGTAAGTTTCCAATTTATAATTATTACTATGTTAAACGTCTCTAAAAATAATATGTTAAAAGCCTAAAGCAGTAAAATGAATGTCGCGCTTAAGCGGTAAGAAGAGGGAAATTGTTATGTGTGTTACGTTGGGAATACTGAATGTGGTATTTCACACTTACCGCGTATTGGTTCTGTGCGGGAAACAAGCAAATACGCACGATCTCGCACAAAATTCTTTTCATGGCCAATGCAGTAAATGGAAGTGAATAGGAAATGATTTCATTTATTTAAGATTTTATTGGCTATACATAGGCTAGATGGGAACATCGCAATAAACAACTGGATTGTTGCTGAACTCATCTTTTACATCATCCTGTACTGCACATTCAATTAACAAATTTTAAGACTATACTTCGGTATAGACTAATTCATGTACGGTACGACAAATTTTCTTCTCAGCGAAATTGTGACAATTCAAAAAGATAGATAACATTATTTCTTTAAATCGATGTTTTAGTATTGGCTGTCTTCTACAATTAACTGTAATTAAAAATCCAGTAAAAGCGCAACTGGCTTCTGAAGGGTAGTGGGACTTGATGAGACTCACCAATGTGCAGCAGCTGCAGTCTTTCACGAGGAAAACAACACAACTGCAAACAGTGTCGTCATTGGAGCTGTTTATTAGTCGAAAGGTCGTTCTGAAGTTGTCAGCGAGAGACGCTCATCAAGCCCTTTAAATTCTGTAAGCTGCTTACGTAACAGGCTTAAATTTCAATTAGCTTAATGTTAGGGGTTAAATAACACGTCTTTTCTTACTGATGACTGTCATGCGTCATCGCGAGGGTGATTAATCAGAATATGTTTTAACGCTGCATTCTAATTGGCGTACAGTTCCTGCTGAGGGACAGGGTTAGAGTACTCGTTCCACCATATCTCCACAACGTCGATAACATTATCATCAGAAGGCTGAAATGTTCACTGAAACCTTCTCATACGCATCAGACTCCGTACACAAGTTACTGTTCACTTACAGATGTTCATATGCTTCAGATTCCTGTAGATGCCATGCTGTTCAATGAAATAATCTTACATTGATCTGAAACCTATAGACACGACACTGTTATCTCAAATGTTCTTACGTTTATCAGAATCCTGTATACACAATACTACTCAATGAAATATTTTTATTTTCATCAGAATCCTGTAGGCACTAAAAAATCTTACATTCATTAGAGTTCTGCAGGCATGATGCTGTTCACTAAAAATCTTATATTCATCAGAATTCTGCAGGCACGATACTGTATACTAAAAATCTTATATTCATTAGAGTTCTGCAGGCACGATACTGTTCACTAAAAATCTTATATTCATTAGAGTTCTGCAGGCATGATGCTGTTCACTAAAAATCTTATATTCATCAGAATTCTGCAGGCACGATACTGTTCACTAAAAATCTTATATTCATTAGAGTTCTGCAGGCATGATGCTGTTCACTAAAAATCTTATATTCATCAGAATTCTGCAGGCACGATACTGTATACTAAAAATCTTATATTCATTAGAGTTCTGCAGGCACGATACTGTTCACTAAAAATCTTATATTCATTAGAGTTCTGCAGGCATGATGCTGTTCACTAAAAATCTTATATTCATCAGAATTCTGCAGGCACGATACTGTTCACTAAAAATCTTATATTCATTAGAGTTCTGCAGGCATGATGCTGTTCACTAAAAATCTTATATTCATCAGAATTCTGCAGGCACGATACTGTTCACTAAAAATCTTATATTCATTAGAGTTCTGCAGGCATGATGCTGTTCACTAAAAATCTTACATTCATCAGAATTCTGCAGGCATGATACTGTTCACTAAAAATATTACATTCATCAGAATTCTGCAGGCATGATACTGTTCGCTAAAAATCTTATATTCATCAGAATTCTGCAGGGATGATACTGTTCACTAAAAATCGTACATTCATCAGAATTCTACAGGCATGATACTGTTCACTAAAAATCTTATATTCATCAGAATTCTGCAGGCAGGATACTGTTCACTAAAAATCTTATATTCATCAGAATTCTGCAGGCATGATACTGTTCACTAAAAATCGTACATTCATCAGAATTCTGCAGGCATGATACTGTTCACTAAAAATCGTACATTCATCAGAATTCTGCAGGCATGATACTGTTCACTAAAAATCTTATATTCATCAGAATTCTGCAGGCATGATACTGTTCACTAAAAGTCTTATATTCATCAGAATTCTGCAGGCATGATACTGTTCACTAAAAATCTTATATTCATCAGAATTCTGCAGGCATGATACTGTTCACTAAAAATCGTACATTCATCAGAATTCTGCAGGCATGATACTGTGCACTAAAAATCTTATATTCATCAGAATTCTGCAGGCATGATACTGTTCACTAAAAATCTTACATTCATCAGAATTCTGCAGGCATGATACTGTTCACTAAAAATCTTATATTCATCAGAATTCTGCAGGCAAGATACTGTTCACTAAAAATCTTACATTCATCAGAATTCTGCAGGCATGATACTGTTCACTGAAAATCTTATATTCATCAGAATTCTGCAGGCATGATACTGTTCACTAAAAATCTTATATTCATCAGAATTCTGCAGGCATGATACTGTTCACTAAAAATCTTACATTCATCAGAATTCTGCAGGCATGATACTGTTCGCTAAAAATCTTATATTCATCAGAATTCTGCAGGGATGATACTGTTCACTAAAAATCGTACATTCATCAGAATTCTGCAGGGATGATACTGTTCACTAAAAATCTTACATTCATCAGAATTCTGCAGGCATGATACTGTGCACTAAAAATCTTATATTCATCAGAATTCTGCAGGAAAGATACTGTTCACTAAAATCTTACATTCATCAGAATTCTGCAGGCATGATACTGTTCACTAAAAATCTTATATTCATCAGAATTCTGCAGGCATGATACTGTTCACTAAAAATCTTACATTCATCATAATTCTGCAGGCATGATACTGTTCACTAAAAATCTTATATTCATCAGAATTCTGCAGGCATGATACTGTTCACTAAAAATCGTACATTCATCAGAATTCTGCAGGCATGATACTGTTCACTAAAAATCTTATATTCATCAGAATTCTGCAGGCATGATACTGTTCACTAAAATCTTACATTCATCAGAATTCTGCAGGCATGCTACTGTTCACTAAAAATCTTATATTCATCAGAATTCTACAGGCATGATACTGTTCACTAAAAATCGTACATTCATCAGAATTCTGCAGGCATGATACTGTTCACTAAAAATCTTATATTCATCAGAATTCTGCAGGCATGATACTGTTCACTAAAAATCGTACATTCATCAGAATTCTGCAGGCATGATACTGTTCACTAAAAATCGTACATTCATCAGAATTCTGCAGGCATGATACTGTTCACTAAAAATCTTATATTCATCAGAATTCTGCAGGCATGATACTGTTCACTAAAAATCTTATATTCATCAGAATTGTGCAGACATGATACTGTTCACTAAAAATCTTACATTCATCAGAATTCTGCAGGCATGATACTGTTCACTAAAAATCTTATATTCATCAGAATTCTGCAGGAAAGATACTGTTCACTAAAATCTTACATTCATCAGAATTCTGCAGGCATGATACTGTTCACTAAAAATCTTATATTCATCAGAATTCTGCAGGCATGATACTGTTCACTAAAAATCTTACATTCATCAGAATTCTGCAGGCATGATACTGTTCACTAAAAATCTTATATTCATCAGAATTCTGCAGGCATGATACTGTTCACTAAAAATCGTACATTCATCAGAATTCTGCAGGCATGATACTGTTCACTAAAAATGTTATATTCATCAGAATTCTGCAGGCATGATACTGTTCACTAAAAATCTTACATTCATCAGAATTCTGCAGGCACGATACTGTTCGCTAAAAATCTTACATTCATCAGAATTCTGCAGGCACGATACTGTTCGCTAAAAAATCTTACATTCATTAGAGTTCTGCAGGCATGATACTGTTCACTAAAAATCTTATATTCATCAGAATTCTGCAGACATGATACTGTTCACTAAAAATCTTACATTCATCAGAATTCTGCAGGCATGATACTGTTCACTAAAAATCTTATATTCATCAGAATTCTGCAGGCATGATACTGTTCACTAAAAATCGTACATTCATCAGAATTCTGCAGGGATGATACTGTTCACTAAAAATCTTACATTCATCAGAATTCTGCAGGCATGATACTGTTCACTAAAAATCTTATATTCATCAGAATTCTGCAGGAAAGATACTGTTCACTAAAATCTTACATTCATCAGAATTCTGCAGGCATGATACTGTTCACTAAAAATCTTATATTCATCAGAATTCTGCAGGCATGATACTGTTCACTAAAAATCGTACATTCATCAGAATTCTGCAGGCATGATACTGTTCACTAAAAATCTTATATTCATCAGAATTCTGCAGGCATGATACTGTTCACTAAAATCTTACATTCATCAGAATTCTGCAGGCATGATACTGTTCACTAAAAATCTTATATTCATCAGAATTCTACAGGCATGATACTGTTCACTAAAAATCTTATATTCATCAGAATTCTGCAGGCATGATACTGTTCACTAAAAATCTTATATTCATCAGAATTCTGCAGGCATGATACTGTTCACTAAAAATCTTACATTCATCAGAATTCTGCAGGCATGATACTGTTCACTAAAAATCTTATATTCATCAGAATTCTGCAGGAAAGATACTGTTCACTAAAATCTTACATTCATCAGAATTCTGCAGGCATGATACTGTTCACTAAAAATCTTACATTCATCAGAATTCTGCAGGCATGATACTGTTCACTAAAAATCGTACATTCATCAGAATTCTGCAGGGATGATACTGTTCACTAAAAATCTTACATTCATCAGAATTCTGCAGGCATGATACTGTTCACTAAAAATCTTATATTCATCAGAATTCTGCAGGAAAGATACTGTTCACTAAAATCTTACATTCATCAGAATTCTGCAGGCATGATACTGTTCACTAAAAATCTTATATTCATCAGAATTCTGCAGGCATGATACTGTTCACTAAAAATCGTACATTCATCAGAATTCTGCAGGCATGATACTGTTCACTAAAAATCTTATATTCATCAGAATTCTGCAGGCATGATACTGTTCACTAAAAATCTTACATTCATCAGAATTCTGCAGGCATGATACTGTTCACTAAAAATCTTATATTCATCAGAATTCTACAGGCATGATACTGTTCACTAAAAATCTTATATTCATCAGAATTCTGCAGGCATGATACTGTTCACTAAAAATCTTATATTCATCAGAATTCTGCAGGCATGATACTGTTCACTAAAAATCGTACATTCATCAGAATTCTGCAGGCATGATACTGTTCACTAAAAATCTTATATTCATCAGAATTCTGCAGGCATGATACTGTTCACTAAAAATCTTACATTCATCAGAATTCTGCAGGCATAATACTGTTCACTAAAAGTCTTATATTCATCAGAATTCTGCAGGCATGATACTGTTCACTAAAAATCTTATATTCATCAGAATTCTGCAGGCATGATACTGTTCACTAAAAATCTTATATTCATCAGAATTCTACAGGCATGATACTGTTCACTAAAAATCTTATATTCATCAGAATTCTGCAGGCATGATACTGTTCACTAAAAATCTTATATTCATCAGAATTCTGCAGGCATGATACTGTTCACTAAAAATCGTACATTCATCAGAATTCTGCAGGCATGATACTGTTCACTAAAAATCTTATATTCATCAGAATTCTGCAGGCATGATACTGTTCACTAAAAGTCTTATATTCATCAGAATTCTGCAGGCATGATACTGTTCACTAAAAATCTTACATTCATCAGAATTCTGCAGGCATGATACTGTTCACTAAAAATCTTATATTCATCAGAATTCTACAGGCATGATACTGTTCACTAAAAATCTTATATTCATCAGAATTCTGCAGGCATGATACTGTTCACTAAAAATCTTATATTCATCAGAATTCTGCAGGCATGATACTGTTCACTAAAAATCGTACATTCATCAGAATTCTGCAGGCATGATACTGTTCACTAAAAATCTTATATTCATCAGAATTCTGCAGGCATGATACTGTTCACTAAAAGTCTTATATTCATCAGAATTCTGCAGGCATGATACTGTTCACTAAAAATCTTATATTCATCAGAATTCTGCAGGCATGATACTGTTCACTAAAAATCGTACATTCATCAGAATTCTGCAGGCATGATACTGTGCACTAAAAATCTTATATTCATCAGAATTCTGCAGGCATGATACTGTTCACTAAAAATCTTACATTCATCAGAATTCTGCAGGCATGATACTGTTCACTAAAAATCTTACATTCATCAGAATCCTGCAGGCACGATACTAATGACTGAAATATTCTTACATGTTGTGTATAAATGAGTTTCCAAAAGGTGTTAAAGCTGTTTGCCTCAGTGATCTTTGATTCGAGTTTTTATGGAGGCATGTCACTTCGGATTGTTTGACAGCAGCCACATTCAGCCTTTCCCTGTAGTACTATATATCTGGTAGCACGAACTGTGTTCAAGACTGACTCCAAAAACTAAATTCTGGCAACGTTGGATGTTCGTTCAGTGAAAATGTCGGTAATGGAGAAAACTACCCGGCTCCCCATCAAGAACCTGACTGTCACTTTCCACGGAGAAGCTGAAAGGTGCCTGTTAGTCCATGGACACAAGACGAGCTGCTCCAGTGTACACGACAATTCTGGCAGCAGCGACATAATCAATGCTTTGACATTAAACAATTTAAAAAGATTTCGCGATATTTCATTTTTTTACCTCAGCATTACACACAAAAATCTTGACATTGACTGTGCAACAACACTTACATTAACAAGAACGGAAAACAGACGTCCTGAATTATTAAAGTTCATATACTGAAGGTAACGCACGTGTAACAGAGCTGGAGTGAAGACCGAAGGATGCGTCATGCAGAAGTAACTCGAAACCACTTGAGAGAGAAGTCGAGAGCACCGTCAACAGGGGCGGGGGGGGGGGGGGCAGGCTGCTCGACGTAGTCGCGTGTTTTTACACGTGTGTTACAAGCGGATCACGGCACTAACCACCAACCCTTGCTCTACAGTCTACTGTATCACGACAAATATTTCTCGAATGATTTTAGATGCAACACATTTTAACTCGAAGCCTTGGGGAGTTTCGATCTTTCATAAAATATTTAGACTACTTTCTCTGGACTTGGTGGACGTAGCCACTTATTTTCACCGTAATGTTGTAAGTATTTAAAGAGCGATGGAGGCATGCAATATTAGTGAGAGTAAAATGAAATCCTTCAGGAAAACGCATGATCACAATAATAATAATAATAATAATAATAATAATAATAATAAGACAAAGTATATGATTATGTCTCGTGACGAGAAAATTGTACGAAATGGAAACATAAAAATTGTAAATTTATCTTTCAAAAAGGTGAAGAAGTTCAAATATCTTGGAGCAACAGTAACAAATATAAATGATACTCGGGAGGAAATTAAACACAGAATAAATACGGGAAATGCCTGTTATTATTCGGTTGAGAAACTTTTATCATCCAGTCTGCTGTCGAAAAATCTGAAAGTTAGAATTTATAAAACAGTTATATTACCGGTTGTTCTTTATGGTTGTGAAACTTGGACTCTCACTTTGAGAGAGGAACATAGGTTAAGGGTGTTTGAAAATAAGTTGCTTCGGAAAATATTTGGGGCTAAGAGGGATGAAGTTACAGGAGAATGGAGAAAGTTACACAACACAGAGCTGCACGCATTTTATCCTTCACCTGACATAATTAGGAACATTAAATCCACACGTTTGAGATGGGCAGGGCATGTAGCACGTATGGGCGAATCCAGAAATGCATATAGAGTGTTAGTTGGGAGGCCAGAGGGGAAAAGACCTTTGGGGAGGCCGAGACGTAGATAGGAAGATAATATTAAAATGGATTTGAGGGAGGTGGGATATGATGATAGAGAATGGATTAATCTTGCTCAGGATAGCTGAACGTTACTCCATAGTTGTGGACTTTTATTTAGATCCTAGCGTCTTCCATAAATGTGCAAAATGAATGATTTTACATTATTAGATGCACAAGAAAGCTTGTTTTCTAGGGTCTTTCTCTTTGGCACTTACAGCCTTCTTCATGTCCAATGGAGTCTTTCGACAGGGGCTTGATTTGGGCACTGTCCCCTCCTGATCACGATCTCTGAAGCGATGGAGGTTATCAAAATCGATTAAATATGTTTCCATGTAGCCTACTGTATTAATTTGAGCAGAATACAATCATTGGTTTTTTCACTTCAAGACAGGTCGATCGAACCTTGGAAACGCCCTTGCACTAGCTCTGCAAACGTTCAACTCAAACGTGTCTTCAGTAAATTAAATGGTTATTTTTTTCTGTTATATTTTTTGTTGTATTTGGGTACAGTGGAACTCCACAAATAGACGCTCACTCTCGTGTACTTCACGATACAAGGTAAGTCAACGCATCCTGTCCCGCGCTGCACAGGGCTGACCTGTTGAACCAGCGCAGTAGTGTGCAGATACTGGTACACGTTGGCAGCGAGGCAGGGAACAGAAATGTGTACTTATGTTGAAGCAGAAGTTACAACTATTGGAACGGTTTAAAAAAGGAGAATCAATCAGAGCCATCCCTCAAGAATTTGTCATTTCGATCAGAACAGTGCATGGGATAAAACAAAATTCATCTAATTACGAGGCATTCTGTAGTGATTACAAGAAGCTTTGTTATTATCAGTTGATTGTAGGATGAAAACACAGCTTATTTTGTGTATTTCCTAAATTTAATCAATAGGGATGATTTATGTTCTCTCTTGAAGGGTATACACCATTTTAAAGTAATTTAATACACAAACACAACTATTACAAGAAATGCTCAATAAGTTTTTGTGCGAGATCGTGCGTATTTGCTTGTTTTCCGCACAGAACCAATACGCGGTAAGTGTGAAATACCACATTCAGTATTCCCAACGTAACACACACAACAATTTCCCTCTTCTTACCGCTTAAGCGCGACATTCATTTTACTGCTTTAGGCTTTTAACATATTATTTTAGAGACGTTTAACGTAGTAATAATTATAAATTGGAAACTTACCACTGCAATTTCACCTAAATTGCAATGTTAATGATTGTTTTTAAATATTTTCAAAAATTAAGTAAAGTCTACTACTCCACGAAACTTATTGCATTCCTGATACAAGTAACATTAAGGAAGCCGTGAAAAAAATCAACGAGATTCCAGATGCCGATGTTATTACTGCAATATGTTATATAAATAATATTGTTAAAATATTAAAATGAAAAATAAATCATTACATAACCTTACCGTTTGTTTTAAGTTCGCATTTATAGATTGGGGGGAAAAAAAGACAGACGTATATCATGGCCTGCTGGAGTATAGTAAACACAGAAAACATTTTACAGCAACAATGTTGAAGAAAGATATTTTGATGTTCCGAAGTTGGCGTCATTAAACAGAAACCAACAAGGAGATTTCATTGCAACTAATTAGAAATTCGTCTTTCAGGTATGTAATAAACGATCTTCGCACAAAATAATGTACGATACACGAGCGGTATGTTTGTTTTCATGTTCTCGGAAATTAAAAAAGCTCAACTACGTTTCGCTTTTTCAATCTTTTCCTCGACCATGAAAACGTCAACATACCGCTCTTGTAACGTATATTACTAGTGTAGCTTTAATCTCTTCGGCTCTAATCAACAATAACAAAAATGCAGGTTACCAGGCGACAATAGAAAACAAAAGATGCGAAAACAAATGAACGTGGTGTACAAACAATTGAATGCTCTTTCATATTCAACTATAAAAATATAGGGGTGCCATTTGAAATTTCAAAGTGGGAGTGGCTGGGGGTGGGAGGTGAAATCTAAAATGCAATTAAGCCTGGCTTAAGACTTCCCCCTTGATATCTTAATTTACGTGTTTTTTTTATTTAAATTGAATTCAATTTAATTAACTAGTTATTTAGAGTGGGAAGTTTTGAAATTTAGAGAGGTTTTCCTCTAGAAGTTTGTTTTATGTTTCAGATGTATCACGTATATATTATACTTAATCACGGATTTGTTTTGTTATATATTTTGCATATACTACAATATATTATTTAAAATTATGTACGTTAATTATTTATGTTTCGGTCTACACACCATAAAAAACATTGTACAGCCCTTATGTTCACCAATATCCGTAGAAAGACAGAGTTCGTACCTCGTCTCGCACACGGACCATTGCTGTGTCTATTTGTGGAGTTCCACTGTATTTTCTTCCAATCGTAAGCATTTACTTATTACGTTATTGAGTTTAAAATTTTAAATATGGGTGGAATGTTTAATCCAATTGGATTATTTGACCCCGTTTGCATCATGCAGAGATGAAAGTAATTATGACTAGAAGACACGAACCCCGCGCTTACCTGTCACAAGCAAACAGCCCGGCTGTACTCAGGACTGAATTATGCCGTGAAGTTTGACTTGCAATTATCCCGTTAGACAGACAAACGTGCAAATAAAGCCGACGAAGGAACAACACTGCAAGAGCTTGCTAATAATTCAACTGTGACAACGGACACGAATGGAAGTTGATGTTGGCTTGTGGGTTTCTCTACGTTCATATTACATTAACTAATAAAATTGTATTTCATCAGGAAAACTAAATGAACGAAAGAGCAACACTCATTACTAGACCGCGGAACTTGATGCAACTGCATGTTTTTATTGATTTGGCACAGTGAAAAAGTGAAAGTGGATCTTGGCCGAGCATGGTTTTTACATTGGAATGAAACCAACTTTACTTTGCATCAATACACATTTCGAGAGTTTTCCCTTTTAAATGCATATACAGGCTGGAAGTGAAATAACACTGCAGACTGAAAGGGACGATAGGGTACAGTTAAATGAATAGAAAAACCTGCTGCTTCCTTTTGTCTCGCATCATAGATATCAAATGTTGGTACAGCGTCGTGTAGAATTACATTACGCTAATCACTAAAATTATTAGTAAACTATTATTATTGACGCAGCTAAACATTAACTTACTTACTGGCTTTTAAGGAACCCGGAGGTTCATTTCCGCCCTCACATAAGCCCGCCATTGGTCCCTATCCTGAGCAAGATTAATCCATTCTCTGTCATGTCCCACCTCCCTCAAATCCATTTTAATATTATCTTCCCATATACGTCTCGGCCTCCCTAAAGGTCTTTTTCCCTCCGGCCTCCCAACTAACACTCCATATGCATTTCTGGATTCGTCCATACGTGCTACATGCCCTGCCCATCTCAAACGTCTGGATTTAATGTTCGTAATTATGTCAGGTGAAGAATACAATGCGTGCAGCTCTGCGTTGT
Source organism: Periplaneta americana (assembly GCF_040183065.1). NCBI lineage: Eukaryota > Metazoa > Arthropoda > Insecta > Blattodea > Blattidae > Periplaneta > Periplaneta americana. The sequence continues at coordinate 948,690 of NC_091120.1, read as the reverse complement.
GTAACTTTCTCCATTCTCCTGTAACGTCATCCCTCTTAGCCCCAAATATTTTCCTAAGAACCTTATTCTCAAACACCCTTGATCTCTGTTCCTCTCTCAAAGTGAGAGTCCAAGTTTTACAACCATGAAGAACAACCGGTAATATAACTGTTTTATAAATTCTAACTTTGAGATTTTTTGACAGCAGACTGGATGATAAAAGTTTCTCAACCGAATAATAACAGGCATTTTCCATATTTATTTAAACATTAACTGCTAATATTAATTATATAATATTGCAAATTTATTAACGTCACAATAATTTCACAAAAATGCAATTTAAAAAAAATACCGGTTCACGAAATGTTACTTTTTCGAAATTTCCTACCGAAGTGTCGTCTGACGTTAAAATGTCCAATAAAGCGAATTGTACGCAACATAAATACATTTTTACATTTTCTTCAATACAAAAATAATAAAATCCAATTCCTTACGGAAAGAGTATTTTCTCTTTGACTGTGCCATAATCGGTAGCCTACACCAGTGAGTTTGAGAGGGTGCTATAAAAGGAGTAATGGAGAGGAAAGTCTCTAGACTCTACAAGAACGCGGTAGTTGATTTAAGGAGGTGTCAAATGCACAGCGAAGAAAAACATTACAAACAATACTTACAGAGAGAATGCATCTTAGAGAAAATCGCATATGAAACAAGTGAACTGCAAATGTGTGACTTACAAACTTATGGTAAAATATGAACGCCAGACTTTAGCGTCCGTTTAATACGTAAAGTAGGGTTCGTGTTTCGCGAAGTGTGCATCAATTCTGACAGTCGCAATAATGGCATACATAGGTCTACTGTATTTATTATGTTTTTGAATGGCTTAGTTACATGGTAAAAAATAACTTGAGCTTTGTTCACACAAAACAAGTCAAGTGACGAGACTTGGAAAATTCTGAATGACTGTGTTTAGTGCCGGGTTCTAAGCCTGGTCAAAGTGTAAAGCAGGCAGAGCTTCAGTTTCTACAGGAAACGAAAAATGTCATTTTTCACCAAAAATCACCTAATTTTCGCGCATTTCCTCCCATAATGAGCAAATTAAAATATGAGTTAACAAATGTTAACAATGAACGACCACTTGTGCCAGGCAGCCTGCAGCAAAAAGAGCTCGAGAAACAACAACGATGTGCTTATATTATTACTGCATGGAGAACATGATATATTGGCATGATATCCTGCCTGCATTCGAAAACAAAGCGAACTTTCGTGCCTGTAATGAAATTCTAATAAAATGAAATCAAAATATCATGTGACTAGGGAACGTAATTTCAGTGGCCTGAAGTCACAGTATTTTAATGGGATGAACATTTTCTGCAGCTCGTATTACCACCGCGGGGAATAAAGTAAGTCTGCTGTAGGCAACACATCACATTCCGATGTATCCTGCAACTTTATTTATTTGTGCGTCTGGCAGAGTTAAGGCCTTCAGGCTTTCTCTTCCTCCCAACCAGAAGTAACTACCACAAACAATATAAAATATAATATTATAATGAATTAAAATAGATTCAATAAGATGATTTACGTGACAGTAATGGCATATATCTGAAGTCTGTTTAATGGATTATGTTACTAATCAGTAGACTTCGTTGAATTGCCACACGCAGCATGCAATCAGGTTGCCGTTGTACGGTAGTATAGAGGAGGTGAGCGACCGCCCGGTCTCGTAGTATAAGCAGTTCATGTTAAGAGTTGTGACCGGTCCAAATAGATAGAGCAGCTACAGATAATGTATATCTATGTAAGCACTTGTTTTTGCATTACTATGGTTGGAATAGTCAAAGCTTAATATTTGTTCAGTGCAGACAAGAATTCAATCAAACATGCTACAATGAGAGTGTTACTGTTCCAAATAATTTACCCTGGAATACCCTTACCCCCGCAGCCAGTCTTGACCCGTTGGGGAGCGTGGTTGGATGCTGTTAATTATTATGCAGAACATTACGGCAAAATAATGGAGGTTATTGATGCATTGGATAGCACAGACAGTTCCGCTGTTGCAGCTGTAAAATCATTGCCTTCTGAACAGTTATTGGAAGATATTCTGTTCATTGATTCTAATTTTAAAATCGTGTCCAAAAGAATCAGCCTGTTAGAATCGTCTAAACTACAACTCTCAGAAGCCCTTAATATAGTGGATAAAGTATCACAAACCGTTATCCAAAATAACAATTCACTAATTTCAGAAAAAGTGGAATGTAAGTTGAGAAATATTATTGCTAAAAATTCTGTCTATTAACAACTTCGTATTATAAATGATGTATCATCAGGTCACGACAAAACACCTGAAGTTGGTGTACTAAAAAGTAGTGACTTTCCGTTCTTGAAATATGTACGTATTACATCGTGTGATGTCGAACGTACATTTTCCCAAAATAAAAACTGTTCCATCGGGGGAGGTTACTTTGCAGTCGTTCAAAATGTACGTAACTCTTCACTGCAATGCACATATTGAAGGATGATGTGAGTATATTACATTACATTTTAAGAGTTAATATATCTCACTATAAAATAATTGTGTATTTACGTGTTTAGACATTTCCTACTTCAATGATCATTCATTATATTTCTTGAATGCAGGATACAGGTTTTATTGTAACCGCAGTATACTGCTCAGTGTTTACATCAGAGGCATACTCCATCCTTTACACGCCCTCTTCCCATACAGTCTATACTGCGTGCGCAGTAAACTTTGCGATTCTGGTGGCAATTCCACGAAGTCTACTAATCAGTGTGTATGCAGTGGAGGGGAAAAGGATTTGGCCACCCTACCCCATTATCTCCTGGCTTATTTGCCTCATAAGTGGTGTACTTCTACAATTTCGAAGTTTTTTGGCATTAGCTCTGCTAAAAACATATGGCAACCAACATATCAAGGAAAAAGTGCAAGTACGAATATCAAGGATGTACACGCTAACCGTTACTGCACGGCGGTGGACGAGTACAGTTTTAATTTTCCTGGAAAATAACATTAGAAACGTCACGTCAAGGGAAGCTGTCACAAAACAAATATTGTTCTCAGAATGAAACCATAATTAAATTTCTTTCAACTTCTGTGAATGCCACCACTTTGAATGCGAAAGCTCTCTGTTTCGAACCAGCCTCTTTTGATCTTATTCAGAAAAAAGCCTCTGTGATTCTCTTCTACAGTCTTTTTTTCTCCTAAACATCAAACGGGATTTAATACTTAATATGTAGAAGTACCGTACGTTAAGAGTGTAGTAATGAAACATCCAGTCTGTAGTCAATTAACAGCTAGTTTTAATAATCTACGAGATTAAAATTAAGAGAGAGGATTTGTGGTTTCTTTATCCTTTCATTAGTATGCAATTCTTAATGCTGTCTTCCTGAAATGGCTTTCATATGGATTAAAATGGACAAACCCAGTAAAATTCTATAGAAAAGCGAAGGCAAACGAGTAGAGGACTTAGCAGACTATTACAAAGCATGTTTTTAATCAAAATAGCTAGTATTAATGGTATTGCACGTTTACAAGAAGATATCGATAATACAAGTACATTATCTTGCTGTAACAATCACTTTTTACTTAAATACAAATAAAAGTAAAGCGATAACATATTCCCAAAAAGAAATACATTTCCACATCGTACTCTATTAATAGCAAAACATTGGAATGTATTTAAAGAATAATAGGTGTTAGATATAGAACTTAACAACAATCTAACTTTTAAACCTCTAAACCAGGTGGCCCGGGTTTGAATCACGGTTGGAGCAAGTTATCTGGTTGAGGTTTTCTCCGGGGGTTTTCCCTCAACTCAACATGAGCAAATGCTGGGTAACTATCGGTGCTGGACCCCGGACTCATTATCACCTTCATTTCATTCAGACGCTAAATAATCTGAGATGTTGATACGGCGTCGTAAATAACCCAGTAAAAGAAAATAAAAAAAAAGTGTCACATCGTAGACGGAATTTCTTGTTGGAACTTGAAGACCAAATGGTGCGACCATGTGTTGTAGAAAGAGTTTCGAATTGCAGCCTCAAGAAGCAATTCGTGTAGCAAGGGACGCTATCGGGGTGAAATCAAACACCTCTACAGTAATCACGCCACCCCATCAAGGGGGAAGAAAAAGAGGTCGTCGTCACGTGTCCCATAATAACAGACAAGAAGACAGGATTTAGGTGTGGAAAATGTCAACTGTGGGCGTGCAGAAGTCATTGAATTGTAATCCACTGCGCTAAGTGCAATGAACACTACTGATATGGAATGTCGAAGTTGGTAAAACTGAAAAATGTTCCATTGCTCATAACGGGCCCAAAAATGATAATCTATACTAATAATAAATCTGTAGCCAAAATTTTTCTGGTAATTTTCTATTTTCCAAAAATAATTGATGTTAACATGTATAATTAACCATTCTGAAACCAAAAATCGCCTTTTTTAAATTTTTGTTTCTCTGTCTGTCTGTCTGTCTGTTTGTTACTTTTTCACGCGATAATGGCTGAAACGATTTATATGAAAATTGAAATAGGCTATAAATTAAGTTCGTTGTAACTTATATTTTAGGCTATATGGCATTCAAAATACTTTATTTAAAAGGGAGGTTATAAGGGAGCTTGAATTAAATAAATCGAAATATCTCCCTTACTATTAATTTTTGTGAAAAAATGTTGCATAACAAAAGTTTCTTTAAAAATGATTTCCGATACGTTTCATTCCAAGCAAAATTTTGATGGGACTAAATTGCACCAAAAACGGATGTTCTCTGAACCAAATGATCATATTTTAATTATTTGCATGTAATAACAATTAAGAAATATGTTAAAAGAATTATCATTGCACTAAATGAGTGATCTCTGGACCAAAATGATCGCATTTTAATTATTTAAATACAATTTAAATTAAGTAACATATTAAACGATTTATCCTTCTATCAAACACGAATGTTCCTTGGACCAGATGTCCTATTTTAATTAGGGGAGAGTCGGGTAGTATCGGACTTCGGGTAATGTCGGACAGTGAGTTTCTTTCATCTACCACACGATGATAGTACCTGATTGACATGGTTACGTCTCTGTGATGTCGCATAGAGAAATGTAACCATGTCATTCAGTTACTACCATATGGTGGTAGATGAAAGAAACGCACTGTCCGATATTACCCGATGTCCGATACTACCCGACTCTCCCCTATGTAATTAATTACTTTATATTTATTTCTAACGGGTGCAGCGGAGCGCACGGGTACGGCTAGTGTTTATTATAAATAAGCCATGTAATATAAAACTGTACATTTGACTCTCATAACAAATAAATAAGCATGAGATCCGAAATGGACTCTATGGAGTAAAAATTGTGAACAATTTTGTTCAATAATGCGAAGGTTTTAAATAGTAAAACTTAAAAAACTAGCATCTTTCTTATACAATTGACGAATTCTTAAATTTTGATTCCTGTAATATGAATATGTAATTTATTTTTAAACAATGTATTATGTGCTGCCTTCTTGGCAAAGTCTGAAATTGTAAAGCAGGATGGCAACTTAACACAAAAACAAGTACTACTAGTCTTGCGTCATGATTTGACAAGATTAATTACCCTCTTGCTCCCTTACGAAACTCTCCGCAGCGGCTTCGCCCCAACCAACAAATTCTCTCTTAATGACTTTGCGTAGAGCAATTTTTCTCAAATGTTCCACGGCTATTACGGGAACAAGACGATGCAGATCGGACTAATGGGGTCAGATGTAGATGGGAAGCAAAATAAACGGCAATTTGGTGAAGTGACTTATTTCCATTAATACTGAAGAATTACACTGGGGTTACAGCTTCATTGAGTTGTCGCCATTGCAGGACTCTTAGCACCATAATGCAAACAATAAAATATATTATGTGGTTTGTACCACCCGAAAGTTACCGAATTTACTCCAAACTCCATCGGCACACTTCATAATGATTTACAATTCACACTAAATGAAAATGATGCAAGTACAGACTGTTTGTTGGTCATTGCCCTCAAATGTTTCGTTCCTCAAGCGGGTTAAAAATTAAACAAGAAATTCAACATTCATTTATTTATTTGTTTATTCATTTGTTTATTCATTTGTTTATCCATCTATCCATCCATCTATCCATCCATCCATCCATCCATCTATCTATCTTATTTATCTTATTTACTTATTTATTTATTTATTTATTTATTTATTTATTTATTTATTTATTTATTTATTTATTTATTCTGGTGTAGTTAAGGCCATTAGGCCTTCTCTTCCACAACACCAGGAATACAAATACAATAATAAAAATAAACAGAAAAAAATACACTATATACAAAGTAAAGCTACACAAGAAATAAAGAGAGAGAGAAAAAAACACTATAAACAAAGTAAAGCCACACAAAAATATACACAGGTTGCAGTCACACAAACTTTAAATGAGTGATTAAGTATCATAATTAATTATATCCTATCTAATTAACTAACATAAACAAGAAACTTGGAATTTTAATCTAGATTAAAAAAGAAAAAGAAAACACAAATTAACATTTCTAGCAATACCTAAAAACATTAACCAAGACAAAATTTTCCAATTTAATTTTAATTGTGATAAAGTCCGGCAGTCCCTGACGTCATTAGGTAACGAATTCCAGAGGCGAGGTATTTCTACAGTATAGGAAGATGAGTATAAAGACGATCTATGATGAGGGATAGAAAGAAGTGCTTGATGTCGGTTTCGAAGAGTTGTAAGGAATTGAAAGCGCGATAACAGATAATTCGGAGTAGAAGTATGCATGATTCTAAACAGAAGAGACAGTGAATGTATTGTTCTTCGGTCCTTCAGACGCACCCATGAAAGTAACTGGAGGGAAGGCGTTATATGGTCAAATTTAAGAGTATTGCAGATGAATCGTATGCACACATTATGAACACGTTGTAGTCTCTCAGCTAAGAGTGAACTTACATTAGTTAGCAAGGAATCGCAATAATCAAAATGGGGCATTACAAGCGTCTGAATAAGATTCTTTTTTAGACTAAGTGGTAGAAATTCTTTCATATGGAACACGGAGTGAAGTTGAGAAAATTTTTTTTGCAAATGTGAGTTACTTGAGTATTCCAATTTAGATCGCTATCCATAAAAAAGCCAAGGTTTTTAACTGTTTCACTGTATTCAAGAGTGATTAAGTACTCTTAAAGAATAATCAGTATATTGTTGCATACTATAGTAATTTTTTAATTGATTTTCGTTTTGTGCAAGTTAGGAAAGTATACTTCTAAGTTTAGATTAAGCAAAGTAAGTGAGAAACACAGCTAGGAAGTTGGTACCAAAACTCTTCAAGTTGTGTGAGTTTGGACTATATCTCTATGGAATGAAAAATAGTCTAGTAGCACAGCTCTCAATGTCAGTGATCCAGAACGACAAACAAGTACAGCCGGGAGGTATCCAAACTTGTGCTTCAGTCGTTCGCAGCCTTAGAACAAGAAAACAATAAACCTAATAATAAAAAAATAATAATTTGTAATTATAAACTTCGTAACTCCCAATCTAAAATAATTTACACATACATGTAAAAGTACAAAGTATGTAAGTATGATTCTAGCCTAATTGCATTATAACAAATAACAATGAAGATTTTAATTTTATCAGAAGAAATATTCCTTTTATGTTCAGAAAAAAATAAAAACAATATTTGTACTCTGAAAATATTCGTTCTACGTCAGAAGACGTTAATGGAGCAAATCTGAAGTATTTATTTAATTTATTTTTTTAAATTTAAATATACGGAATAAAGAATATAATTACAAACAAACAAGAGAAATAGAAATAAAATAATACAAACAATATAAAACAGGAGATACAGTAGTATTAACAAAATTTGAGGCCGAATGAGCAGCGCTCGTGTTCGGTCGCAGTTCAGATATAATATTAATAGGCCTATAAGAGAATATAAAATAAAATAAAATAAAAAAGGAAATAAAATTAAAATTACAGTTACAGAAATTATATAATACAATATTAATATAAGAGAAATATAGAAAATAAAAAAATAATAATAATAAAAATAAATAAGTAAAATAAAATAGGAACTAAAATTTAAATTACAGCGGCAATGGAATTATATAATATAATATTAACACTAGAGAAGAATAATATCGCACGTGAAAAGTAGGAATATATATATATATATATATATATATAATTTCAAAATTACAGAATACAAATATAATATAGGTTGATTAATTCATACACATAGGCTATAAATGTATTTAATCAAATTGACGATATGAACACGTTTCTAATTTTGTTGTTATATGTTAGTGGGTTACATGTTAGAAGTTCTGGGTGTAATTTAATATGATACAGTATTTCTTACTACCATCAGGTGAACAAGTACTTTGTGAATGTAATAGTGTATCTCGTATGTGGCCCATAATATTAAACCCATATAATGTTTTCAAGAACATTTTTTCATTTTCATAGTAATGACAGCTAGGATGTTCGTGACGTAATTCCGATGTTGAACTTCGATTGTAACTCAACCGAATGCATAGCAGTACCAGACGTCAACATTTAACGAAGAGTAATCCGGGAAGAAATAAACGTGTCACACACTGCTGTTTGCATAATTATTTAATAACATATGAGTTTACGTTTTTGGAATCATGCATAATATTAACATTACATAAATAATACAATAATAGGCCTAGCATAATAGCTCACTTTGTTCAGAACCTAAAATATTAATATGAATACCTATTGATTTGAGAAAAATTCGTTCCGGCACCGGGAATCGAACCCGGCTGGCATCTATACTCCTCGCTGTACTCAACTGAAATCTACTGTTTTAGTACGAACTTTCTGCCTATGGTGATGAAGTACGGTACTAAGGACACAAAATCATTGAAACGTAAATTTCATTAAAGTAAGGGTATTCAAAAAATAATATAACGTTCAATCCTGTTAGGCCAATATACTCACGTATGTATGCTATATAATAATTTCAGGCACAAATAAAGTTCATCCTGCAAGTCATGTCTGACGAATGAAAGCCTTCAAGCTTAACAGAGTAAACCAAACTTCCTTCTTGTAAGGGCGAAGCAGAATGAAGAGTGGCCAGGCTATGCCTAGTTTAACTTCTGCTAGTCAAGTGGCAACTTTCTGGAAGTTCGCTGCTCAATTGATTTTAACAATAGTAGAGAAAGAAGAACGTCTCTCACCTTCTTCACAGTAAATCATCTATGAGACGAACTCCTTATTCAAACTTCGAAGAGTTGAGAACAATGACTACCCCTCTCAACGCATCGCTTATTCATGCAGATCTCAGGAATGTCTTCACTTTTGAGGGAGGGCGAAGATATGTATCATTCAGATTCAAGTGAAACTACTCCGTTACTACATAATCAAACAAAATGTGAGCGTTTTCGGGATCCTTCGATTTATTACAGGGCACAACCACATGGACCAGTGCGTGGATGTGAAGCCATAATATTAGGGATGGGATGCGACCCAATGCAGAAGAAAATGTTATTCAGAGGATACAGGAAAGAGCATTGCACACATGAGGCGTATGTCTTAAGAAAGATGGCCAAGGAAGGTTCTGGAATGGTCACCAACGGGGAAGAGAAAACGTGGATGTGCTAGAACACTTTGGAGAAAAAGAATAACAAAGATGATGAGAGATCGTCTATCTATGAATAACTGATGCACTGTACCCTTATACTCCCATTCTTTTTCTCCAATATGTCTTGAATACAAAAAAATCTGATCAATAGTCGATCTATTACGCCTAAAACCACACAGATTATTCTAATAATTTCAGCTACAGACGGAGTTAATATTGTCAAAAGAATATCGGACAACATTTTGTACGACGTCAACAAAAGTGATATTCCTCGAAAGTTATTACAGCTACTCTTAAAATCCTATTACATTCAATATTATTCCGGTATATCGATATGTTTTACGTTGAGATTTTCATCATATAGCATAGTTGTTCGTACACATCTGAAGTCTGATTAGTGTAATATGTTACGGTCAGCGATGTATGCAATGGAGGGAGCAAGAAACTGGCCACCGTATCCCATTATCTCCTGGCTTAGTTGCCTCATAAGTAGTGCCTTATTGTGTCACTTGTGAGGTTCAAACCTGTTCTCGAACAATTCACTAGACAAAGAAATATCATAGTTGCAGTAAACTATTAAATTAATTTGCACCATTTAACTACCTAACTCAATTTAATTAAAATCATATTAGTTTATAAATTTCTTTTTCTCATAGACTTTATCTCTTAATTATATTTAATTAAATAGACATATCACACTCCCAGTAAAATACTGTCGTATGTCGAAAATAACATATTACATTCGTAAATAATTTCCCACACTATTTTACTACTTGGAGGTATGAATTTCTAATAATAAAACAGTAAATTAGCAAAGGTTGCTACTTATTAATTTAAATAATTTTACTGGAGTATGTTACTAGGAAATATGATATGTATACAAATCATAATTTTAGAGTCACGGCATTATCGTTGTAGTATCTTGGTGCATTGTAAATATTCATAATTTCAATATGTCTGATGTCATTATTCCTGGGATTTATATGTTATGCCTATCTTCATACAGAAATTGCTTAAAGTTTCCGTTGATTTTTAATGAAAACTCAAAGTTGAATGTAGCATTTCAAATTATCTGTACTTTGTCTCATAGTGGCACGCCGTCTACGTCCAGAAAGTGATTAATTTTTACTCGAGGTCTTTTATGATTCTGAAAACAGCTGACGTAATTTGGTCTGTCGCCCGGGGCACCAAGAATTTCACGCTGCTTTCACTTTTAATACAAAGTTTTTAAACTAACGTCGTCCATAATTTAACAGGTCAGCGTCCTTAATTGTAATCACATCTTGCGCCATCCAGTAGAAGTTCAGACTTTCAGAAGTTAAACTTAATTCAATGAAGTACCCGGCAGGAAACTTGTGGTTGCGCATTACTTTCTGTGACAAAGACGAGACTCATGTCAATGAGTGAAATTCTCTCTGCGTCTGAAACACAACTGAACAATTTTCTTAGAGCGTAAATATACAACCACGCACTTTTTAAGGTGGCCACTTCAGAATTTTGTCCGTTACTCGTAACACGAAATACTTTTTAATGCAATAACGTAAGTTCAAAGAATAGCCTATGGTTGCTATATTTCCCTGAGTACCAGTTCAAACTTAGATTTGTTGGAATAAGCATTTCAACATACAAATGGTAAATTATGTTCTATTTAACGACGCTCGCAACTGCCGAGGTTATATCAGCGTCGCCGATGTGCCGAAATTTTGTCCCATAGAACTTCTTTTACATGCCAGTAAATCTACTGACCTGAGCCTATCGCATTTAAGCACACTTAAATGTCATTGACCTGGGGCGACATCGAACCCACAACATCGGGCACAGAAGGCCAGCACTCTACTGATTACGCCACCCATATCATAGGTTTATCAATGTACAGGGACATCATTTTATTTTTAGTTGCATTTTTATTGTACCTGCATTTCTGGATGTACTTCACTCTCACCCCTTCACTAATGTCCTTGCTCCCGTCAGACACACAAACTTACGGCCGCTGTTGCATTCGAAGTCTTCAAGCAGTGAAGTAAACACTGCAGTGTATAGTGTGTTTCATAAATATGATTGCGTTTTCTATAGAAGAAAGAACCTATATTAATAATATCGTACTAAAAATTATATTGAAGAAACGATAAATTCAATTTCAGAGAATATGCTTCAAAATATTTTTAATAATATGCTTACTGAATTGAAGCCTGCATTGTAATTAACGGCAACCATTTTCAGCAACTTGTTTAAAAATTCAGATTAGCTTTTTTTGAATTGAGGTGGCTAGAAGCAAAGGAATGCTAGTGACATTTGTAATAACATGAGTTAAGTGCATCCAGTGTAAGCAAAAGTATCTAAAATTTTAGTGGCAAAGGGATCTTTTAATCGCATCACACATTAAAATTTAAATAAAAAATTTCACCGATTTTACGAAAGCTTAAATATTTAAACCCCATTTTCTCAAAAGTAACTTAAGTGCACTTACAGCCCTTTACTTATGACCCCCTCAATTTAAATGCACTTTCTATATTGTATGTTAACATCAACAACTACGAGTAATATGCTAAATAAAGCAGACATTACATAACGAACATAGCCTCCTGAAAAGTTGAGTTTTTGAAAAAAAATGTTACTACTCTACTGTATTTTGATAAATTCCGTAAAAGTGATGATCAAACTGAAAATCGTAATATCGTATTTCCCTACAACATAAATGGATACACTACTTTTCTCTCCTCCTATACCTAGTAAAATGATTTGTTTACATATTGCACTAGTAACATCAAACTCCTGTAATGGAAGGGAGCAACAGTGTTTCCGAGTATAGCCAGGTTAATGTTAAAAATGTTGGTAAAAATAAAGTGATGTCCCTGTAAAAACAAACAGGAATCATGTGGCTTAGTGACGGGGTCTATCCTGTGGGAGTTGCAGGATGTGTGGGAACAAAGAGAATATGCAACTTAGTCTACTGAACAGTAATAAAATGCCATGTCGATAATTTTATTTATATTTCAGTTAGGAAGTTCCATGCACCTGGATAAATTTTCAAAATAAATCCTTACAGAGAGAAGTTCAGACTGATCATAGTGGTCACTGTATAGAAAATAAAACTGTTCAGATTGTTGTGATTTTTTTCCTTATACCATACAATAATAATAATAATAATAATAATAATAATAATAATAATAATAATAATAATAATAATTTTATTTTTGTAACTATATTTGTAATAACTATAGATCTGGTTGAGTGGAAGAGAAGGCATGGGGGCCTTAATACTATCAGGTAAAATAAAATCAAATATTATTAAATTATTATTATTCTATTATTGTTATTATCGTTAAGTTATTATTATTATTATTATTATTATTATTATTATTATTATTATTTCTAACCGCCAGATATGTTGTCTCATTCTCAACTTAATAATAATGTATAGTCTATATGCGCTATTCCATCTCAAATCGACCGAAATATAGAGAAAATTGACCTTGAAATTTTGAAATACAATGAAACTTTTTCTGTCCGTTGACAACTGTGATACAGTACAATTCTTTGTGCAAAGTTTGAGGCATCAGAACTTCATAGTGTTTAAATTAAAAATATTTAAATTTATCGTATTTTCATAAAATTAGCAACCTTAAACTGTTGTGGCTCCAAAACCCTTTCACCCAATGATCATAATCATGGTTTATTTTGATGCTGAGAAATTAAAGTTTATATTGACATGTAAACAGCTTTTCTTACTTTTTATGGAAATGGAGAAATTTAGATTTTTCTTCATTAAGACGCCTTTGACCACGAAAAAATATTTTTAAAATGTATGGTTAGATTCCGCATTGAAAGTACAAATAAACACATTTTTTACTGGTGCACCGTTGATAAAGTATTGAAAATATCAAATAAAGAAAATACATAGTACGCGCGTGAAGTAACCAGCTGACTGTGGGGCGGGAGTTAGCCGAGACAAACAAGGCCAGGAGATAAACACGTGATGTTTCGTCTAGTAGCGCATAACTGGGCTAGCTTTATCACAAGTTTTCATAAACACAGGAGTAAAATGACGCCCAACGATCGCTTATTTTCAGCTCTCGGCCAGTGCGTGCAGTACTGCGCCGTTCAAGTCCAGGCGTGTGAAAATAATTTATTTAATACTCTCGAAACTTATTACCCGAAACACTAACCAAACAATGCCGAATCCCTCTTAATAATGCAAGGTTTTTTCTCAATATTTTTTACATTTTTACAAATGGGCAAAAATCCTAAAAGTAAGTAAAATCAGATTATCTGTCTCTCTGTATATAATAAAAATAAGGATTACTTCTTAACATAACCTACCAAATGTCAGCTTCAAAATAAGCTACCGTTCAATGTTCTGCAGTAAATGGTTCCAGAGTTCTGAGCGCTGAAAGAGGCTTGTTTTTCTAAAATACGCTAAATTTGTCGCTCAATAGTACGAAAACCGTTTGACTTTCGATAGTATATTTTTGAAAATGCACTGTCCTCAGCACCTTGTATAAATAGGGAAAAAATTAGAGTATTAAAAAAATGCGAGTTTTTTTACTGATCGATTTCATATGGAATAGCCCATATGCCTAATTGATTTCACGAACAGATATTGTTCAATCCAGGATTTGGTATTAATATTTCGGGTACATAATTAGGTCTACATAACCGAAATAAGGGTGTGACATCCTGTGTTAGAAATTTTAACCAAAATGTGACCTGATGATACCAAAAAGGGCGAAAATATTTGTTCTTTATTTGAATCACAGTATGTTAATAGAACTATAGTACTTTTTCATACTTTATTCAGATTAGATTGTGAATTTCCTTCAGAATCATTGATTACTTGAAAGGCCAACCTAGAGCAACTAGTGACGTTGGCTGCCTCTATGGACTGATGCTGGCAAGCCTACCGGGCTCGGTTCGCAGGGAATTTTCCTGCATGTCTGGTCTGGAACTTTGTATGGATGCGAGTGTACCGTGTTATTACTGAACACAACACACCTAACGGGACTGTCGCTGGGAAGCAACTTCAACGCCACATTGTTGATAAAGTAAGCACCAGGAGTTGCTAGAGAGTTAAACAAGCTGTCTTATATTATAGACTAGCCGTACCCGTGCGCTCCGCTGCACCCGTTAGAAATAAATATAAAGTAATTACATAATTAAAATAGGACGTTTGACCCAGGGAACATTCGTGTTTGATAGAAGGATAAATCGTTTAATATGTTACTTAATTTAAATTGCATCCAAATAATTAAAATGCGATCATTTTGGTCCATAGACACTCATTTGGTGCAATGACAATTCCTTTAACGTGTTTCTTAATTTTTATTACATGCAGCCATAGTTTAATGAAGATTGGCAAATCGGTTAATTTAGCTTCCGATATTACTTCATAGAAACACAGAAACATTCTTTGTAGGCTATCTTTCATAGCTTTCGATTGTTGCTGTCCAAGGCCCCTTACAGACGAAGTCATTTGTTTTTTAATTCATTACACGGCCTTAGATGGCAGTTATTTTAATTTTAAAACTCATTTATCTCATTAAATATCGCTCCTATCAAAATTTTTCAAGGAGTAAAACTTATCGCAAATTATTTTTCAACATGTAACATTTTTCACAAAATCAATAATAAGCGAGATATTTTGATTTGTTTAATTCAGGTCCCCTTATAACCCCCCTTTTAAATAATGTTTTTTGAATGCCATATAGCCTAAAATCTAAGTTACAACGAACTTAATTTATATTCCAATTTTCATCGAAATCCGTTCAGCCATTATCGCGTGAAAAGGTAACAAACATACAGACAGACAGACATACAAACAAAAATTTCAAAAAAGCGATTTTCGGTTTCAGGGTGTTTAATTATATATGTTAGGACCAATTATTTTTGGAAAATCGAAAATTACCAGAAAAATTTCGGCTACAGATTTATTATTAGTATAGATTTATTAATTTGTCCTACAGAATAATATCTGTAATATTGACAATTAATATTTAAGGAGAAAAATTCGCTCCGGCGCCGGGGATCGAACCCGGGTCCTTGGTTCTACGTATCAAGCGCTCTGACCACTGAGCTACGCCGAATCCAATCCACAGCACCGGATCGAATCCTTCTCCTTCAATGTTTCCCTTTGTGGCCTGACTCCAAGTTAGGCATATATGTTGACGTATTAATTGTCAATATTACAGATATTATTCTGTAAGACAAATTAATAAATCTATAATATGCTCATAGCTGCAGTGCATGAATTTGTACAGATTACTGTGCACTTAACTGCGGAATCCCGGCCAAACAAGTCACTCAGCTGAGTGCGCTCCTAGTATAATGGCAGTTGACATTGGACATATACGTCAACATGTATGCCTAACTTGGAGTCAGGCCACAAAGGGAAACATTGAAGGAGGAAGGTTCGGTCCGGTGCTGTGGGTTGAATTCGGCGTAGCTCAGTGGTCAGAGCGCTTGGTACGTGGAACCAAGGACCCGGGTTCGATCCCCGGCGCCGGAGCGAATTTTTCTCCTTAAATATTAATTAGGCTGTCTTATTTCAATTCGTGTTTCATGATCGCTCGGCCCCACTTGCCAAATGATCTTATTTATAGCCTGAGCGTTCCTAGTTACAAATTCATTCAGCAGCTTGCGCCCCTCTGGATCTGAACTTGTAGGCATTTACAACCTTGAATAGCAATTTTCTTTCTAACGCCAATACATAGCTTTGAAAACAGACACAGCATGTCAATCACCGGCATTCCATTTAAACACATGTGCTGCTAACTGTGTTACAGAAATAGTTCAATCCTGGACCAGTACTTGCGGCGTCGTCATTCAACGTATTTTTGTGTTTGAAACGACTCTTTTTATCTCTGATGAAAGTAGTATTTGCATCCCTAATAAACCTGTTGAATCACTCAACTTCGGGGCACTCCACGCCACCGCGGTGGAGTGGGCCACTCCGTAATTGTGTACATGTGCAGCGAAGTTAGATTGCTTTCTGAATGAGGCAACTTTTTCAGGTGCCGCTACGTAGCAGCGTTTTATTCGTGAAATCAAGTCAATGTGTTCGGCGTGAAAATAAACTTTAACACATTTTATCACAACTTTTGACTCAGTACGAGCCGACTCATTTCTTAATTCATCGCGCACTCTTTCGTAGATATGTGAAGCTGTATTCAACGGAAAATTTAAACTCCATCTTCATTCCACATTTATTTTATCTATCACCGCTCCTGTATAAAATCGTCCTCATTTAACAATACGAGTCCACACCTATGGAGTAACGGTCAGCACGTCTGGCCGCGAAACCAGGTGGCCTGGGTTCGAATCCCGGTCGGGGCAAGTTACCTGGTTGAGGTTTTTTCCGGGGTTTTCCCTCAACCCAATACGAGGAAATGCTGGGTAACTTTCGGTGCTGGACCCCGGACTCATTTCACCGGCATTATCATCTTCATTTCATTCAGACGCTAAATAACCTAGATGTTGATACAGCGTCGTAAAATAACCCAATAAAATAAAAATTTACCAATACGAGTTAACGCAGTCTTACATTTTAGAAACAGTCCGTCGAGTTAGCTCTGTGGTAGTGTGTCTGCCTCCAGACTAGCCGGCCCGGGTTCGATTCCCGGCGAGGTCGGGGGTTTTCATGTAAAATGTCTGGGCTAAATCCCAAATCTCTCCGCAGTGGATATGAAGGGAAGGCTGTTGATACTGATTCGTTCCTCAGATGGGGACGTTAAGCGCCCCCTTTGGGTGTATGAGATAGGAGTAGGCTTCGTGCCGGCACCAGGTTTCCCCTTCTCCCTTCCTCACCTTCATCACCATCATTCTCACCCATTCCCTACACTACACTTAACGAACACTTAACAAACACTCACCCTAGTACACGACGTAACTCTTCACAGATACTCATCGTGCATAACGTGGCCTGCCGAAGTGGTGTGCAACTTGAAAATGGTACAGTCACTGTAGAAAATGGGTCACAGTCCTGCCATCTATCCGCAATATGCGGAACCCGAATCACGCAAAGTTTAGTGAGTAGGCATTGGAAACACGTACACGCATTTTAGAAACGCAAGCAATCTTTTATTGATGATGACGATACGAGTAAACTATGGGCGAAGAATAATTAATTGTTAAGGAAGACAACTGTATACGGTGTGTTTTTCTGGTATAAGAACATAGGGATTTAAAATTGTTATAAGATATTTATATATAAGAACAATGCAGAGTCCACACCTGTGGAGTAACGGTCAGCGCGTCTGGCTGCGAAACCAGGTGGCCCGGGTTCGAATCCCGGTTGGGGCAAGTTACCTGGTTGAGGTTTTTTCCGGGGTTTTCCCTCAACCCAATACGAGCAAATGCTGGGTAACTTTCGGTGCTGGACCCCGGACTCATTTCACCGGCATTATCATCACCCTCATATCATTCAGACGCTAAATAACCTAGATGTTGATACAGCATCGTAAAATAACCCAATAAAATAAATAAAAAACAATGCAGAAGCCATGAGTAGAAATTAGCAGGCTTTCACAATTTGTAAGATCAATTAATATTTGAGGAGAAAAATTCGCTCCGGCGCCGGGGATCGAACCCGGGTCCTTGGTTCTACGTACCAAGCGCTCTGACCACTGAGCTACGCCGAATTCAATCCACAGCACCTCACCGAACCCTCCTCCTTCACTGTTTCCCTTTGTGGCCTGACTCCAATTTAGGCATATATGTCCAATGTCAACTGCCATTATATTAGGAGCGAATTTTTCTCCTCAAATATTAATTGTAAATATTACAGATATTGAGAGAGGAAAATAGGTTAAGGGTGTTTGAGAAATGGGTGCTTAGGAAAATATTTGGGGCTAAAAGGGATGAAGTTACAGGAGAATGGAGAAAGTTACACAACACAGAACTGCACGCATTGTATTCTTCACCTGACATAATTAGGAACATTAAATCCAGACGTTTGAGATGGGCAGGGCATGTAGCACGTATGGGCGAATCCAGAAATGCATATAGAGTGTTAGTTGGGAGGCCGGAGGGAAAAATACCTTTGGGGAGGCCGAGACGTAGATGGGAGGATAATATTAAAATGGATTTGAGGGAGATGGGATATGATGATAGAGACTGGATTAATCTTGCACAGAATAGGGACCGATGGCGGGCTTATGTGAGGGCGGCAATGAACCTCCGGGTTCCTTAAAAGTCAAAAGTAAGTAAGTAAGTAGTAATAATAGTAATAATAATAATAATAATAATAATAATAATAATAATAATAATAAGAACAATAACAACAACAACATAGTAACCCTACTAGTCAGCTATATTTCTCTGCTCTGTATTCGGAAGAGATATCGTAAGCATCGGATTAGAAGCATAGCCGTGTGCACTGTTCTCAGCACATATCGGCTCCAGTCTGACTTCTCGATCCTTCAGTCATTCATTTTCCTTGACTCGCTCTGCCGCGCCGAGTGGATTTCATTCCGTAATGATATAGAACAATTACCTAATGACTCGGACTGTGCAGAAACGAAAGAGAAGGGAAAATTACGTCACGTTAAATATACAGAGAAGAATAAAATGTGAGGCTCCAGCAATGCAGGACTTTAATATCGTTTACTGGAGTTCGTTTCAAGTCAAATGACAAACGGCGTAGAAGTTAATGTGCGATGTGGTGATATTTTATGTCAAAATATAATTTTAGATTAAAAAAGGGTCTTCTGAAGACAGCACAGGCGTTCTTACCCGTAATTTAGTTTTACATAAAATAAGGATTTTTTATATTGTGAACAGTGTTCCAATTTATAGTTCATTTCGTTGAGCCATTATTCAAAATACAGGGACGTCATTTTACTTTTACTTAAATTTTTATTGTACCTGAGTTTTTGAATGTACTTCACTCCTACCCCCTCTACTAGCAAACTTCCAACCGTTCTCTACACAGAACCAAGTGTATACAGTCAAAGTCGCTTTACGTTCATAGTAAACAGAAACAGTACTAAGTTAATGAGTATAGTACGTTCCAGAAATATGTTCGCTTTCAATATTGAATCGTATTCTCCCACAGGTACTGTCGTCCATTTGCCTACGTCGCATCCCGGTTTCCCCCACCTGCTTCTGCCCACCCTCAGTAAAGGCTAGCGGCTGGGCTGTCTTAGCTCTTTTCTGAAAACATTAATTTCTGTTAGGAACTGGACGTCTACGTAATAATATACAACTGTTAATTAATTGTCACGTGATTTCCCTCCTTTCTACAATCCTGCTACACAAAACACTTGGACGGACAGTAGATAGCATATCTGAGTAATTTTATCTTTTCGGATCGGACAGAAGTGAAGATTGAATTTACAGTACGTAAGGTACTCTTTTATAGAGTAAGTACAGAAATATTTCAATATGAATTACTAGTACGAAGTCCACACCTGTGGAGTAACGGTTAGCGCGTCTGGCCGCAAAACCAGGTGGCCCGGGTTCGATTCCCGATCGGGGAAAGTTGCCTGGTTGAGGTTTTTTCCGGGGTTTTTCCTCAACCCAATACGAGCAAATGCTGGGTAACTTTCGGTGCTGGACTCCGGGCTCATTTCACCGGCATTATCACCTTCATGTCATTCGGACACTAAATAACCTAAGATGTTGATAAAACGTCGTAAAATAACCAATTTAAAAAGAAACTAGTACGAAGGACGAAACTGGTAATTGGAATTAGATGCAATAGTCTATAGTGCGATAATATGCAAAAAGGAACTGAAACCTGTATCGAAATGAACGGCCACCATTTTCAAAAATGTGTTTAAATATCCATATTATGATTATTTTTCAATTTAACTTCATTCTCTATATTGTACGCTAATGTGCTGTAGACAGTATAATATACACTGCATAATGAATACGTCCGCATGGACAGCTCAGTTCGTGAGTAAAAACACTTTTCTTCCCTCCTGTACCTAGTAGAGTGATTTGTTTGTATTTTACGCTAGTATCATCGAGCTCCAGTCGTGGAAGGGGGTAGCAATCGGTGTTTCGGTTGTCAACCTTAATCCAAAGGTATAGCCAGGTTAATATTAGAAATGTTAGTAAAAATAAAATGATGTCCCTGTACATGCTATACAAAGAAATCACTTTCTATTCACAAAACTGAAATGGTGAATTTTGGTTGTGGATTACGCACAAAGAAATTTTATCATCCGCCAATCACCTTTAAGGCCATCCGGTCTCTTACGGATTCAATCCGCCTTTCAGTAGGATGTCCAATTGATCTCGTCTCTCGGGGTATGTCTTTGTATGATGGGCAGCTTTTGGGATTCTTTCGCTGTTCATTCTATTCACATGGTTCATCTAAGTCTGCCTTTGTTGTTCTAGATTTACCAAAATGGGTTCAATCTGTAATCCTTTCAATATGTCTTCGTTTCTTCTGTGATCCCATTTTGTGTATCCAGTCGTTCGTCCCATATCCACATAATAAATACACATGCAAGAAGGCATTCTCAATTCTCCACCCTCTTCGATTATTGCGATGTTTTATTCAGTGATATCAGGATTTGATTCCTCCCAGAAACTACAGCGTGTTCGTAAAGTGTGCGTCCGCCTCATTTGTAATGTTCGATACTACGATCATCTCACCTTCTTTCGAGAAGTCATCATGGCTTAGGTTACAAGAGAGGAGAAATCTGCACTCACTTTCTCTCTTACGTCGAATTATGCACACTTCCACCCCTATTATTTATTCGCCGGTCCGCATATCATAAAATAAATACTTGATCACAACGCGATAACAGCTAGAAACTCCACTCTACACATCATCTCTGTATTCCTCATCTTCCACTTTTGCTACCGCTCGTCACTGGAACTCTCTGCCGAATCTTGAAATCATTAAAATTTAAGTTAGAAAATAAATCATTTACCACACACACAAGTGTTATATTGCATGGTTCCATGTTTCCTCTACCTACTTCTAAATATTCTAGTGTTATTTTCTTACTTTTTTAAATGAATTGTTACGAGTTTTTAGACTTTCGCGGTGAGTGTGACTAGAATGATGTTTTTGAACATTTCACCGTGTATTGGAACTCGACATTTTCGGAACAGGTGGAATATCGAAATACATCAATCTGATAATTTTTTTGTGCTACTTATCTTTTTTTTTCCTTTCATGTGCGTATAAATTGTGTTTATTGAATGTTCTGTATACTTTACTACATTATTTTATTATTATTGCTTCATATTTCTGCATTACATCAGTCTCACTCATTTTGACTTTCCTACTGATTACATTTCATTATGGTACTTTCTTTGTATATGTTGTATATGTATCATTATTATTATTATTATTATTATTATTATTATTATTATTATCATTATTATATAAGTTTTGTTAGTAGAGCAAGTGAACACCTTCAAATACTTGGGATTTACTAATTATAAATAGTAACATGAGCTGCAGCCAGGAAGTCAAAAGGAGGATAGCTGTGGCAAAGGAAGCTTTTAATAGCAAAAGGAGCATCTCCTGCGGACCTCTGGAAAAAGAAGTAAGGAAGAGACTTTGTGAAGTGCTTTGTGTGGAGTGTGGCATTGTATGGGGCAGATACATGGACATGACGAAATGAAGAGAAACAACTAGAAGCATTTGAAATGTAGATATGGAGAAGAATAGAGCGTGTGAAATGGACAGACAGAATAAGAAACGAAGCTGCGTTGGAAAGAGTGGGTGAAGAAAGAATGATGCTGAAACTGATCAGAAAGAGAAAAAGGAATTTGTTTGGTCACTGGCTGAGAAGAAACTGCCTACTGAAGGATACACTGGAAGGAATGGTGAACGGGAGAAGAGTTCGGCACAGAAGAAAATAGAAAAGATTGGAGAATGCTGGGTTTGCAGTGAAAAACCTGTCCGTTGGCAGTATGTAGGTATGTATGTATGTATGTATGTATGTATGTACAGTATGTATGTATGTATGTATGCATGTATGTATGTATGTATTTTTGTGAATCATCGTCTGAGATGACTAACAGGACTTGATCGTCTGCGTAAATCAATGTAACTAATTTTAGTCGGCGGTTAATATGTGGTAAACGCTTCCATTCTTTTATTCAATAATTCATATGCAATAAATAATAACAGTGGAAGATTAGAAGAGCTTTTGAGAAAAAGATTTTTGTGCGAGATCGTGCGTATTTGCATGGTTTCCGCACAAAACCAATCCGCGGAAAGTCTAAAATTCCACATTCAGTATTCTCAACCTAACACACACAACAATTTCCCTCTTCTTACCGCTTAAGTGTCATATTGATTTTACTGCTTTAGGCTTTTAACATATTATTTTTAGAGACGTTCAATATAGTGAATAATTATAAATTGGAAACTTACCACTGCAAATTCACCTAAATTGCTCCGTTAATTATTGTTTTTAAATATTTGAAAAAAATTAAGTAAACTCTACAACTCCACTAAAGTTACTGCATTCGTGATGCAAGTAACATTAAGGAAGCCGTGAAAAAATCAACAAGATTCCAGACTCTTCATAGACTGGGGGGAAAAAAAGACAGACGTATATCACGGCCTGCTGGAGTATAGTAAACACAGAAAACATTTTAAAGCAACAATGTTGAAGATAGATATTTTTGTTTTGCAAATTTGCCGTCATTGAACAGAAACCAAGATGGAGATTTCATTGCAACTAATTAGAAATTCCTCTTTCAGGTATGTAATAAACGATCTTCGCACAAAATAATATACGATACACGAGCGGTATGTTTTCTTTCAATTCTCGGAAATTAAAAAAGCTCAACTACGTTTCGCTTTTTCAAACTTTTTGTCGAACATGAAAACTTTAACATACCGCTCTTGTAACGCATATTACTATTTTATACTAATGGCGGAACTTGACTTACGTCATTCACCGATATATCATAATCTCTTCACATGCACGCAAAATAGCCGCATACTAGCCATATACCAACACATAAGACATCATCGTATTCATCATCATACACAATCTCGCTATCGCGCTTGTGGATTACCTTACCCAGTGACATCAGAGAATGTCGGAATTTAGCAATGTTTAAAAACAAACTTATTAAGCATTTTCTTACTGCGTAGAGTAGGTTTAATTTTTAATTAATTTTTTTTTTTTCGTTCTTCTTAACTTCAACAATAAAAACTGTCTAGCCTTTATTAATCAGTTAATGTTTTAGTACTTTGATTTGTATTGTATTTGCAAATTTAATATTAATTGTAATTATAATTGTAATATTGTATTCTTAACATTGTAGTTGTAATCCCCTGGCAGAGAAGGCCTGATGGCCTTAAATTCCGGTACCCTATGCAAGGCCCCGGTACTCAACTGCGGGGATAACGAAACAAAAGACAGTCGAACTCCAAACGACTTCATGATCATTCTCAAGTAAATTAACAACTTTTGCTGCTACAGCTAGACAATCTTTGAACGTTGTATAATTTCCTTCCATATCATTAACTAACTTCAGTCCCAGGTATATCCTTCATATTTTAGTTACTGTTCCTTTCTCAAACGTCGGAATCCCTTCAATGCCAGCTCAGTTGTGCAGGGCTGCTACGTCAGTCAGGATTCCACTTTCTGCGGCTTACATCGAATTCATTCTGTTTGCCATAGAAACTAAATCCAACTGTAATTTCAAAAGTCTCTAAAGGTTGACGTCACATTGAACTGCGCTGGTTTAAACGGATGAGTGACACAATATGCCAGGGACGCCTTTTAATCTTCTGGGGGAACTGACTTCCATAATTAAACAGGGCAGAGGGATGCAGGTAACATGTACCGTGTCGGTGAGAACACGACCTTGAGGAAATTAATTAAGCTGACATGCAAACTTGTTAATGTGTCGGAATGTTTCGAGGGAGGTATAACATGCAGGAGTACCAGACCGCAACTTCATAACCACGGGCTTGCCTTTAAGTTTGGAGTTCGCGATCGAGCCCTTCTGTGCTAGATCATTGCCATTAGTAGCATCATGGCTAATTCCATTTAAGTGATATCTTTATGCTAGAACATGCCGAAATGTAGTAATTATACACCTGGTAGTGTCCCTTTAATGCGCCTCATTAAAGTACACCTATTCATTATAATTCAGTTGTTCAGCCAATGACAAATCACTTTTGTACCGTTATAAACCCGCCAGCATCGATTATTCTCGGATATGCAATCGAAAGACAATTAGCGAAAAGTCACGGATGCTGGAAATCCAATACTGTCGCAGAAGGTTATGTTCTGTTACTATAATAATTAGCGTTAATTGTAATTTATATTCAAATAAATTCAATTTGTCATCTCGTTTTTAAATTCTAAATCAATTTCTAGATTATATCAAGACTAATGTTCTCTAGGTTATATCAAGATCAATGATATTCGTGCCTCGGAAAAAATCAATTCTTTCGCGTCTGCGCACATCTCACAATTCAGGTCAGTTCCGTTCGTCACTACATAACCATAACATGAAAACTTATGAATAATTTCAAGTTATAAGTATGGTCGAGCATAAAAAGTCGTATGAAACTTCCTATAATGGCAGTATTTAAGACGCTCGTATGAAAATTATGAAACTCGCTTGCGCTCGTTTCATAAACAAACATACTCGCGTCTTAATTACTGTCATTATAGGCTCGTTGCATAATGTACTATTATAACCTATGGTTACGTTTGTTACGTGCTTCCTCTCATTTAAGGCAACAGAACAAACACTGCAGCCGCAGTGCCCGTAGTCAGCATATTGTAACACACAAGTGAAGATGTAAAAATGCCGAAAGTGAAACAAAGCAGGCAAATGTTTTGCGACAGTTAGTGACTGAGTTTGATGACAATGTATTTATTTTGTTTATTATTTTGCGACGCTCTACAGACTGATATGATTATCTAGCGTCTGAATGAGATGAAAGTGATAATGCCAGCGAAATGAGTCCAGCGCCGGAAGTTACCCAGCATTTCATCTGAATGAGTTGAGGGAAAACCCCGGAAAAACTCAACCAATAACTTGAATCCGGGCCGCCTGTTTCACGGTCATGCATGCTAACCGTTGCAATGTATTTTGCACAAATGGAAGTATATTATAGTTTTGACTTTATTATACTATTAAAATAATGGTCAAATCGTAATGTCATATTTTCAAAAATTTAAAGTCATTTTATATGTTCTTTTTGTGTGACTGTTAGGTCATCAACTTCCGGACCCTATTTATAACAATCAACACCCACAGTGAAGAAGTCACATTCCTTCAGCTCGTCTTCTGTTAACTATTGTATTGTATTGTGTTGTATTTATTAACATTCCATGGTATTCATACATTGCTTACAGTTACAATATGGAACACGTCAAAAAACTTAATACTATTATAAAATCTTAATTCATAGTCACAGTCTAGATGAAATATATACAGATGAGTTTACAATATAGTCTATTAGTACAACACAAAGTTTTAGTATCAATTTCATGAAGTGTTACTGAATGTCATGAATTCACCTACAGAATAGAAGGCGTGAGAAATTAGGTACTTCTTTAATTTCGCTCTAAATAATTTTATGTTTTGAGTTTCATTTTTTATATCGATATGGAGGCTAATAAAAATTTTTACTGCCATATAACGCACTCCTTTTTGATAGCACGGTAGACTTGCCGATGGAGTATGAAAGTCATTTTTTGACGTGTATTTATGCTATGAACTGTTGAATTAGTTACAAAGTTTTCACGATCACATACGAGGAAGATTATTAATGAAAAGATATACTGACAAGCCATGGGCATTATTTGTAGTTTTTTGAAAATAGTCCTATACGATTCCCTAGATTTGGCTCGTACTATAATTCTAATTACTCTTTTTTGTAATAGAAATATACTGTTACTATCTGTGGAATTTCCCCAGAATATTATTCCAAAACTCCTTACGGAGTGAAAGTATGCAAAGTATATTGTTTTTAAGGTATTGATATTTACTATCTTTTGCATAGATCCAATAGCAAAACAAGCTGAATTTAGTTTGGAGGTAATTTCTTTAATATGATGTTAGCACTTCTGACTTGGACTGTCTGTCTGGCCGCGTTTCTTCCTCTCCTTCAGCTTCTAGTTCATGTCGTTGTTCTTGATGCCTGAATTTATTTTTTATTTATGAGAGAACTCGTCAACATTTACTGCATGGAAACTTTCTCCTCGAGGAGGAAAATTACGCACGGCTCTCCAGGTCGGGATTCTGATGCGTCGGTCTAACGACGACACAACGAAACTGTTTCATGAATAATGTACAGAAAAAAGATGGCTGTAACAAATTTAAAACTCTCTCTTCTCCTACATAGATTCATGATTTTTAAATAAAACTCATTGTTTTCTAGACTTATACTTAAACGAATTGGTGATACACAGGCTGAAAGCTAATTTGTACTGTTACGTAAGATCAAATACATTGAAAACAACACACGGTACCTATCGCAATAACAGCCATTTTTACTTTAAATGTTAGCTTTCATTCTGAGCAAATGAACAGGAAACATTCTGCATCGTCTGATTATGTCTGGTTCATCTGTTGGAACAGTAACGCACGTACTGTTTGTTTATACTCCCTCAGACACAATGGAACTGCTGTGTTACAACAAAATAATGTTTTCGATATTTTCTTCAGAACATACGTTCTGAATATTTGCACTACATAAACTATATTATTACTTACATAATAATAATAATAATAATAATAATAATAATAATAATAATAATAATCCGTGGCGCTATAGCCCGTGAAGGGCCCAGACCGACCAACCGGCTGCTGGCCTCACGCCCACATGCCGAAGCAGAGGTGGACGATCATCCAACCAGAATGTAGATATCGTGTGGTTAGCACGATAATCCCCCAGCCGTTATAGCTCGTATTCGCAACCGGATTTCGCTACCTATCGTAGCTCCCCGAATGCATCACGATGCTGGGTGGGCACCGGTCCCATACCCCGGCCGAAATTTCATGAGAAAATTTCTTCCCCCATGAGGATTCGAGTCCACACCTGTGGAGTAACGGTCAGCGCGTCTGGCTGCGAAACCAGGCGGCCCGGGTTCGATTCCCGGTCGGGGTAAGTTACCTGGTTGAGGTTTTTTCCAGGGTTTTCCCTCAACCCAATATGAGCAAATGCTGGGTAACTTTCGGTGCTGGACCCCGGACTCATTTCACCTGCATTATCACCTTCATCTCATTCAGACGCTAAATAACCAAAGATGTTGATAAAGCGTCGTAAAATAAGCTACTAAAAAAATGAGGATTCGAACCAGCGCGCATTCCGTAACACGAGTCCTAGGCGAGAGTCTTAGACCGCGACGCCACGGCGCGGGACTACTTACTTACTTACTCACTTACTTACTTACTGGCTTTTAAGTAACCCGGAGGTTCATTGCCGCCCTCACATAAGCCCGCCATCGGTCCCTATCCTGAGCAAGATTAATCCATTTTCTATCATCATATCCCACCTCCCTCAAATCCATTTTAATATTATCTTCCCATCTACGTTTCGGCTAAACTATATGACAATATATTTCATTCATATTCAGTATCTACGAGTCAATTTACCCTGGAATGGGGCATATGTACTATCACCAGCACCACCACAACTGCTGCATGATGACAAAAGTATGTGCTGTTAAATGTGAAGGAGGCAATAATACAGCTAGTAGAGATGGGTAAAAAATAACACAACAGTTATTTTGGAACTGTTCCGGTCTCGGAACTGTTGCAAAAATGAACAGTAGGTCGGATCCTCCTGTTCCGAAATAACAGTGTTCCGACTCCGAGCTGCTCACTTGCCCAGCTGTTGCGGGCTCGCAGTACCGCGTTGCACAAGGTATGTTCCGACTCCGAGATAACAGTCGGAACGTCGGAGCTTGTTCCGATGAACCAACGACAGCTGCAGTTACACTGTTCTCGTTGTTCTTTATGTTATACTTGGAACTTCGTTGGATGAAGTTGGTACTTGAAACTCTCACGTGGTTGGAAATTGAAATCCTTGCGGTGGCGCGAACTTTAATATCAACATTTGTAAGACTGGCCAATCATCTGTAATGTTATAGTAAGTATTTAATAATCTGTAATATTCATTCCCGCTTTATGGTTTATTTCACCATTAGTTGACTAATTCTGTTTTATAAACATTCTACGAAGTCATAAAGTACGCATACGATTATTAATTCATTGATCAGCTGATTCTATACAAAGGTTAAAGTCGTAAATGGTAATGAGTGGTTTAGTTACAATGTCTGTATGTCGTTTGTTGAGGTTAAGTCTGACAAGCACAAGTTTTTGTGCTATCTTCTCTGTTATCAAAGAACGACAAAAATGTTGTAGCATTATTTGTTGGAAACTACCCATATAAGTACTGATTTGGAGAGCGAGGTTTAATGCGAAGTTTAAATTACACTTTGGTAAAGATGCGATTCCAACATTTTACTAACCCACTGCGGGGTTTCCAGGTTTCAGTACTGCCAATATATATCTTTTTTATTTATGAAATTGTAATATATATTATTATTATTATTATAACTGTGCATTAAGAAAAGTAAAAATAAAAATTAATGATTTGTTTTTTTTTTATTATGTAATAGAGAGAACAGAAATTACATACCATATGTTTTAAATGTTATATTATTTTTTTTTAGTTGGCTACCATGTCTTTATAACTTTATGTACGAAAACAAAGTGTTGTATTCTGTCCTTGTAGTCAACAGCTGTGTAATTACTAACATTAAGCTTTTGAGTTCTGTCCGCATGCACAGCAATTTTCCAAAATCGATTCGAATGTGCATTGCAGTGCCATCTATAGATAAGAATGTGTACTATGTCATGCCTATGAGTGCTCCAGTGTGAGCTGCATGGTGAAGAGTGAGGGTACTGTAACGTTCGTTTGAACGACTCAACGACTCCGACTCATCACCACTGGTGACTGTTATTTCGGAACTGTTATTTGGAACATAGTATTTTTTCGGAACCGGAACTGTCGGAACTGTTCCGGGAAAAGAACAACTTCGCCCATCACTAACAGCTAGTATCGAACCAAATTTATCTTTCAAATATAAAATAATTTTATACATCAAATTAGAGCGTGTTTCAGTACTATGATCACCGATATATAAATCGCATGATAGTCAAATGGAAAAGACTGAAAAATGATTTACCGTACCAATTAATATCTATAATACAAAATCACAATAATTCGATATACAGGGTGATTCATGAGGAAAGGTAAAAAATTTGGTATGTGAATTCTGAAGTCATTCTGAATCAAAAAGTTTATATGAATAGGCCTATAAGTCCATGTTCGAACGGTTACGGAGATACGGCTCTTTGATTTCACAAAAACTTCTGAGATTCCATTGTACTAATTCGCATTTAGAGACAGCTAACGGACAAATTTAAAGTTTATATTCACGTATGCATACATACCTAATATTCTAGATGTCGGGGTCGATGTTTTCGCACATTTTCAAAGGTACCTCCTTCTGCTTCAATGCACTGTTGCGCTCGGGCGTGAATCGCGCTCATCGCTCGGGAGAGTTGCACGTGGCTGTCTTTATGCCGCATACAAAATAGGTCGATTAGCGCCTCTCTCGTTTCCCCCTTCCTTTGCTATACCAAGTCCTTCATCCAACCTCATAGACAGTAAATACTCTTCGATATGGTACCCTTCTGTTCGGAAAGCGTCGTTCATATTCAGCGACGGCACGCAAGAAACTTCCATCGCACAAACCATAAACATACACAATATCGGCGTATTCTGCAGTCGAAAATTTATAAGGCATCTTGAAAAACACAACTTAACACTTCCGATAACTGTACCTGTATAACTACTGTACTGCAGGTAGCTGACTAGACTGCTGTGGGCCGATAAGTGATAGCGTATTTGTTATGACATTTGTAATGCCCCACCACACGGTTTGTTTCTCTATCTACATCGCTCACAATGCAGATTCCAGTGTTACGTCATTCATTGCGACCTTGACCTTGTCTCACGTCAGCAGCATATGGTAACGTCTGATTCACATTGGGGCGAGACGTTTTACCAAAAAAAAAAATGCATCTAGCTCCGCCATCGTTCGAAAACGGACCTATGTTCATATGAACTTTTTCACTCCAAATGGTCTAAGTTATCGTATCCTAAATGTTTTACCTTTCCTCGTGAATCACCCTGTATAAGCGGAAACATTCCATACAATCAACTTCTAATTGCATTCAAATCTATTTGGCTTTCTAATCGCAGAATAACTGCTGAGCAAATGCTCTTCTATAATCTTATTAATACCATATTAAACAACGAAGAGTTGCTTGATTCAAAGCCAGTAAAATTAAGCTAAGAAAATGTCAATTAGTCCAAATCAGGACACCAAAAACATTATGAAATAAAAAACACTGATTGTGACATACTGCAGCGTGTAATAAATAACTTAGGGAAAGTCACACAAGTGTTTAAATTGTAATGTGGAATACTTAACCCGTTATTTTCAAAAAGTGAAAAATAACTTTGTTAGCATTATTATGGCTTTACTTTAGAGTATGCCATTAGCAAAGTCCAGGATAACAGGGAGGGTTTGGAATTGAACGGGGTACATCAGCTGGTTGTCTATCCGGATGACGTGAATATGTTAGGAGAAAATCCAGAAACGATTAGGGAAAACACGGGAATTTTACTGGAAACAAGTAAAGAGATAGGTTTGGAAGTTAGAAGTATATTGTTATATCTCATGGCGAGAATATTGTACGAAATGGAAACACAAAAATAGTAAATTTATCTTTTGAAGAGGTGGAAAAATTCAAATACCTGTGAGCAATAGTAACAAATATAAATGATACTCGGGAAGAAATTAAACACAGAATAAATATGGGAAATGCCTGTTATTATTCGGTTGAGAAGCTTTTATCATCCAGTCTGCTGTCAAAAAATCTGAAAGTTAGAATTTATAAAACAGTTATATTACCGGTTGTTCTTTATGGTTGTGAAACTTGGACTCTCACTTTGAGAGAGGAACATAGGTTAAGGGTGTTTGAGAAAATATTTGGGGCTAAGAGGGATGAAGTTACAGGAGAATGGAGAAAGTTACACAACGCAGAACTGCACGCATTGTATTCTTACTTGACATAATTAGGAACATTAAATCCAGACGTTTGAGATGGACAGGGCATGTAGCACGTAAGGGCGAATCCAGAAATGCATATAGTGTTAGTTGGGAGGCCGGAGGGAAAAAGAGCTTTGGGGAGGCCGAGACGTAGATGGGAAGATAATATTAAAATGGATTTGAAGGAGGTAGGATATGATGATAGAGACTGGATTGATCTTGCTCAGGATAGGGACCAATGGCGGGGTTATGTGAGGGCGGCAATGAACCTTCGGGTTCCTTAAAAGCCAGTAAGTAAGTATTATGGCTTTACAGAACCATTTTAAAATGCACCCACACCCGATGGCCAGCCCTGTACTTCTGCGGGTGAGGATGTAGCCGAAATTGTCACCAGAATGCAATGTTAAACTGTACAGCTTATCAAAGGCTTCAGTGAAAATTGTGACAAGTTGAAGTACAACAGCAATGTGACCACTGGGCCGCAGGAAGGCTAGTGCGATTAACTGTAAGATTCAGTTCATAATGCAATCACGTGAACAGAAGGTTCCAAACACAAGTGTCCCTCCCGGAACTTCGTTATGCAAACTTGCCTCTACACAGCTGTAATGGTGTTGTTCTACTTATTAAGTGTTCAACTGACCAGACTAGGTGGACAAAGTTGCGTGAACATTAGACCGTTTAAACTCTATACGAAAATTGAATAAAGTGGAGAAACAGGAAATTTGATTCAGTCCACAATAAGAAAACCTTAATAACGCGTCACATGTTTACATAAATCTCCTGGAAAGCAGAATAGGTCGAGTGGAATACGACAGTTTTGGATATCGTCGAACATACCAGGTCCGTTCACTGTTTCACTAAATTTCGCAGCACCGAATTAATGTTGAAAAATGAGACAAATTATTTCCGACTTACAAAGATACCTAAAAAAATTAGAGCACATTCTGTTAGGAAAATTTTCCGTTGTCAATGTAGTAAAACTATAGTTCATTATGTTTATCAGCATGTCTCCTAACAATTGACGTAATTGTATAGCAATCTGTTTACTTGCAAATAAACTGTGATGCGAAAAATGTGGTTGCCTTTGTCGCCGTCTAGGAGAACGGAAGGTATTAAATTTAAGAAGAGCCTTCAGATCGTTGAAGAGGCTGTCAGGGCCCGCCGCATAAAGCTTTTCATGAAGGAATAAAATCGTTCGCAAAGAGAGCCATCAACGCGACAACTGTCATTGTGCGCCAAGACATCTGAACATCAGCGTTCAGATTATTCTTAGAGGATGCAAATCAAGATTTCAGGTATTATTCAAATCAACTTTACGGGGAGTTATACCTGAAATCTTGATTTGCATAATACACGTCACTGTTCGTTAACAGAAAACCACAACTTAAGTCACACGGAGTTAGTGTGCACTCGAAGTTGGTTGCTTGACGGTTGTCAGCCCACTTTGAGGTCAGTGGATATAGAGGGAAAAATTGGATCGGTGTCGGTTAGAGTTCCCGGGTAGCTCAGTGGTAGAGCGTTGGTACGTTAAACCAAAGGTCCCGGGTTCGATACCCGGCTCCGGAACAATTTTTCCCTCGAAATTATTATTCTTAGAGGATGTTTAGAAATGCTCCATTGCTATCCCTTTCTTCTCGCTGGTGTCATAAGAATGTTCTAGAATAAATATAATGTTGCCATCTTAATACTTATCATCAGATAGTAATGTTAAATCATCTATTAGAGCATTGTAATTAGTTGCATAGACGAACAATATCATTATTTAGATCAGTGTCGCGACACATGCCCCTGCCTCCACTCAAGGGTGACCATAGTATCATACCCCACCCTCTGTTTACAGCCTTCACTTCGATACAAGTGTATACATTTATCAGCAGCGGACGTACGCATGTAATGTTACAAGTGTGTAGGATAATATGTTACGATGTCTTTTCCAAAACAGAAAACAGATCAAATACTTAAAAGGTCAAAATACAACAGTGTTCATAAGTGAAGATTAAAAATAATGGAGATAATTATTACAGTTCTCTGAACACTATCAGACAACTATAACAATTATCTCCATTATTTTTAATCTTCACTTATGAACACTGTTGTATTTTGACCTTTTAAGTATTTAATCATGGTTACAAGTGAAGAAGAAGACCTGGTCAACCAGTACCACTATTTGCGCCTTCAGATAGAATTGTTAAACAAGAAAATTTGGTTTAACAAAACATGTCTTAAAGAGGATTTAAAACCCAAATATGTGAACATCAAACCTAATACTAATTCTCGAAGTGCTAAACACATTGATAAATTCTGCACAAGAACTTGGTTAACAAATGAAATTAAATCAATTTTCATACAGAAAAAAAATAAATAAATAAATAGTGTTCAGACAACTGTAATAATTTTCTCCATTATTTTTAATTTTAAGAAAACAGATAATATGTAAAAACTTAATTTTAAGGAGCATGGGAGCAAAAGTATTTCTTTTGTGCAGATGGCAAAAATATGATATAATTTGTTGTAAAATTTTAAATGAAGTATTAAAGACCAATGTCATTAATTTTCTTGTTACAAGGACTACCACACCCTTACCTGTAAACTGAATATTTCATTAATAAACGAACAATAAAAAATATCGGCTTCTGTGTCTTAATCGGGGTAAAACACTTCGACTTCTTTTTGAAGTATGTAGTGTAATTTACAATTTTGTGACCAGCCTGGTATATTTTTCTAATTTCAAATATCTGCTGATGTAAAGTACACGTTCTTTTTATGGTAAATAAGAAAATATGTTTTATTTTATTAATAATACAAGAATAATGAATAAGAGGATAAAAAGTTAACACGGAGAATGTGTGTGTAGTTAATAAGTAGAAGATTATTATAGGCCTATTGTTTTTGTTTTTTTGTCACAGTCCGTCTCTGCACTGTTATTCACTGCATTATCTGAGGAAATACCCACTCCCTGCGATAGTGGTGTGCATGTTGCATTTCTATTACGTCACTATTTCGTGGTGTTGGGCAACCACTGATTTATATGTTTATGAGTTATTAAAATAATACATTGTGGAAAATCTGACTTGGATACAAAAATATAAGGAAATTATAAACGATTTCCAATCCATCCATTGTGAACACCCCACTTCCGACACTGTTGATCCTAATTCGGATTGAAATTCGAGCCGGTTACAGTCCTGAAGCTGTCTGCGGTCCAGGTGTTGAACTCATACTGAACTACTGGTTGTAGTTCTGAAGCTACTTTCTTAGCACAGAGAAAAGGACTTCCGATTGAAATTTCAAAGTTGTTCCTTTAGCAGGCATGTCTTTGGGCTTGCTTGTACTTCTGAAAGGGTAGCAAGACTGTGAAGGGCACTGCGATGACATCAGCCCTGTCACACAAGCGTTCCAGATTCGAATCCAGGCGAAGTCTAATTGAAACGTTCCCTGGAATAACAATTTACGTTACGTCGTTTTCTTTTTCCTGCATGTATTGAACCTTTCATGGACACTTCCCTTCTGAGCGCCCTCTAGAAACATTTGAATGTCGTCTTGCGCAATGCTATTATACCAAATCTAAAATATTGCATACTCTGTACGTCCAATTAAAGATTTTCTACTTACGTTCTTGTTCCAGAGAACTCCTCAATTATACTTGTGGCGGATTATGTTGCAGCTGGTTTTTCTCAGGGTTCTTCATTTTCTTCTATATCATCGCCACATTTCATCCGATATCCACAGCATTTCTCCGATGTCTTTCTGCTCTGCATACAATGTTACATTTTTACTATTTTCAAACTCTATATGTATGTATGTATGTATGTATGTATGTATGTATGTATGTATGTATGTATGTATGTATGTATGTATGTATGTATGTATGTATGTATGTATGTATGTATGTATGCATGCATGCATTAACACTACAATTGGGTATACACCCGGTGGCAGTGATATACAATATACAATAATTACAATTACATGAAATAAAATAAAAGAAACTTAAATGAAATAAAATAAAATAAACGTAAATCTATAAATAGTAGATGCAATAAACCTAGGACTATAAATAAAAACTATTCTATAATAACGCCTACGATAAGCAAAAGTAAATCTAACTTATAAGTACTTCTATTTCACCCAACTATTACCAATTTAAATAATTACATATCACCTTAATTAATTACATACCAACTTAATTACATATCATCTTAATTTTTACATATCACCTTAATTTATTTACATATCAACTAAATTACATATCATCTTAATTACATATCAACTCAATTATTTTACATATCAACTTAATAATTACATATTAACTTAATTAATTATATATCAATTCAATTAAGTACATGACACAACTTAAATAATTACACTGCACCTCCAATTACATTTTCAGTCTAATCTTCTCAACCTTTCCTTAAATGTATTGATTTTGAGAGGACCACCCTGAAAGATTGTCGCAGGTAAGCTGTTCCAGTCTACTATTGTGCGGTTAACAAACGAAAATTTTGCCACGTCTGTTCTTTCTTTTCTACATTTAAACTTCCTAATATGATCAGCCCTTAACTAATATGAAAATGAAATGACTTTTGTCATCTTTTATTATTAGAATAAATTTAAAAGATCAGTACCATTTTACAGAAAAAAGATGTTTGAATAAAATTTATTATTATTGCAGAAAATAAAGAAAAGGTTTTGTCACTGATGTTACAAGATTTGTGAACTCACTTCACACCTTATTAACGAAAAGTGTAACACTCAGGTCTCTGCCTGAAGCAAATAAAGATTCATTCTCACAGTGTGCATGTGAAAGCTATGCAAATCTCATGTATCCAATTAGTTCACCAAAATATTTTATATCTGTTACTTGCACGTCACGGATGTTACAGATGATGTTAAAGTCTTCATTTTTCCAGTTTCAAAATAACTGACATTTCTAAGTCAAAGTATTCTATTGAACTGTAAGATTTCTATTTGTTCTTAACCCACTCTGCCTAAAATAAATGGAAAAAATAATACAGTGCACAGTAAAAAGTTCCAGGATCCTGAAGCTCTGGAATTAACAGTGTAGGCTCTCAAAATATTTATTCAACAATAGCTAATTGAAAAACATAGGTACATTAACAGCTGATCTCTCTATGAATAAGTGCTGCAAACTTTACGGAAACAAAAAGTACCCATTACCGAGCTAAGACCTCTCAGATTCAATGCCCATAAAACTTGTAAAATATTTTCCTTTTGAAAATAAAACATCAGAATATTTAAATGTAGAGCCTTATCTATGTCTTGCACTAAACAAATTAATATTCCATACTGTAGTTTACATAAAACTAGTACAAATTTTTCTGTCATGGGGATGAAATTATATATAAAAGCTTCCCAGTCAATATTATAAGTTACCCACCAATAGTTTCAAAGCTAGATTTTATAATTGGCTTTTAATTAATCCTTTCTACTCTGTAGATGAGTTTCTTAACATAAATTCATACGAAATTGTTTTTTAATAAATAAAGTTATTTAGATTAGTTACAATTATTACACAAGAGTGAAGTGTTTTCATTAATTTTAGAGTTTCAAAATGATTTGTATTTTCATTCTAATTACTGTTTTAAATTCGAAGCCTATCACTGTATGTTTAATGGCTTAATAAATTGAATTGAATTGAACTAATAATAAACAAATATTTCTGAAAGAAAGACTTTTTCATTGGAATTCCCAGTTTGCCTGAAATGGCTGCTTTCCTATTTCATATTACGCTGTTAAACCGGCCATTTTGTTAGTTAACTGTCTCAAATTAACCTTCACTCCCTTTCGCATATTGTTTTGAAAATAAGTTATGCTATTGATACTTGCTGCTTAATATAACAGAATAATTAAGCAATTAAGCTATATCAAAGCAATTGTGTCACCTTGCAGGCAATATGCAATGAATAACAATCACGGCAAATCTCATCTTGCTGGTCGATATCTCGGTTAAGGCAAATTCTTGAGCTCAGCGATATTATGCGCAGAATTGCATTACGGGTCGTAGGATGTGTTCAGTTATTAAACGACGGGCTTAATATGCATATCTATGAGACAGTAATGCAAGTAATAAACACAGCGAGTGACAATCTATCTATCTTCTCATCATTTGAATACTGAACGGTTTACATTTCGCTATGTTTTCATTTTAATATCGAATACGAAGTCGTCTGTCTCCAAGGAACCTGGACTGCCCGATTACGATCTCCGTGTCTGCAGGCGTCG
This sequence comes from Periplaneta americana, assembly GCF_040183065.1. Taxonomy (NCBI): domain Eukaryota; kingdom Metazoa; phylum Arthropoda; class Insecta; order Blattodea; family Blattidae; genus Periplaneta; species Periplaneta americana. The sequence goes on along the minus strand of NC_091120.1, from coordinate 910,756 downwards.
CTATAACGCTATCCTTCATATTTGCTTGTCACGTGATTAACGTCTTTTTTTCAACTATTTCTTCATGATTTTAGCAGAAGTACATAATTATCTCTGAAGCACTTTTTCCTTTGATATATATATATATATATATATATATATATATATATAATTTGAACTGGTAATGGAAATTACGGGAAAACGGCCGAACGGATTACAATAAATGACCCCTCATTTTGAAGCTTGGAACCCAACGTTTTTTCAGAAAAATAGTAGTTTTTAGTGCAATGTCAATTTTTCAACATAATGTTCCTATTTTCTACAATCCATCTGTCGTCAGTAATTTCATTTCAGAATAAAACAAAACACACACTACAGTAAACAATATTATACGAAGGCCATGATCTGCAAGAATGCTGTCATACTTAAAGCTCAAATTAAATTGGTTATTAAAAACTTCACGACTTGCTAAAATAATTTACAGGTCTGATTCTGCAATGTGTAATTTTCTGAGTACAGCTGTGTATTGGATATTAAAAACTACAAAACTTGAGGTGGTTTGATGACATTATTACCATTAGAAATGAAATGTTATTATAGTTAATGCCATGATGTGACTGTTTTTCATTAATTATACATATTAATGCTATGTGAAATGTTTTGGGGTTATTTAAGTAGATGTAGAGAATATCCTAAATTAGATCTTGATTTCTATATTTTACTGAGTGGCGGCTATATATTATATATAGTATATGTTACTGAAAACTATAAAACTTAGTCAGATAATAATATTGTTATTAAAAACCAAATATTTTTATAGTTATTAATCAAGTGGGATTGGGTCTTTTTCATATATTTAATGGCGGTGTGGTGTAGATATTCATATACGTGATTCTCTTCAGTATTGGCTCGAGAGAGCGCAAAAATTAGAGTTCTTAAGGAAAAGCCAAAAGGTATTACTTACTGATAAAATAAGAGGTCTACAAGATTTTGTAGTCTCCCGATCATTTCAGCAAGATCTCTTAGCAGGATAAAATGATTTTACTCTCTACATTTCAAGGTAGTTTACGAAACATGCAGCAGCTATACTAAGATGCTATGTCTATTGTTCGAAAGCATAGCAAACCTGATATATATATATTTTTAACTTTCACCTACAATCCACAATGACCTGAAATAGCTACTGCTTTACTCCCACATGAAAAACCGACTAATCGTCCTGACATTGTTACTTGCGTTTTCGCTTTAAAATTAAAAAACTGAAGGTGTAGGCTATAGGTTCAAGAAAAAGTACTTAGCATAAAAAAAACCACTCAGAGAGAGTATGTTTCATTATTACGGAAGCAAATAACTTTCAAAATGTCTGGTATTCTTCATTGAAAATAAATCTGAAAAATGTTTATTTTGCTTATGAACTTAGTTTGCAGCATTTGCTGCACAAGCCACTAGTATGATTAAAATTCAGGAAATAAAAAGTTACCATGGTGCCCACATCACGCAATAACTGTACAAAGCTGAAAGAATACAGACAGAACAGTTGAAGGCAGTTAACATCAGTCTACACCTGCTGTACAATTTAATACTTCCAGAATTTTGTGCTCTCGGACGAATTTCAAAATGTCATCATCTGTCCAGATGATCTTATGGGGTTACACCTTTGAAGTTAAAAAGGATTGATTTTTCATTTTTCTTAAATTAATTTGATAATAAATTTTAGCTTTACATCTGTGAAAGAAGTTTGAGATATGTATAAAATGCACCAAGTTATGCATTACAGCGTCCTCTCATGTAAATACAATACCAGCCAACAATATGTAATTTCATCGCTCATTTTCTGAAAACTGTTGAAGTCATATCTGCCACAATTTTTAATATATCTGTGTGAAGTTTTTGCATGGCTCTTTTTATTAGTAAGATCAAGAATCTGCAGCTAAACGATTAACCTATCTTTACAGAAATTAAAAAATAAATTTCAATGCTAAATTTCTTAATACTTTAATATTAAGTTTTTTTTTTCTTTTGCAGTGCAGGTAATTATTGTAACCACTGAGCTGGAGTTTCTCAACATAAATGTTACCTTAAGACAAAAAAATATACTAAAATATTTAAATATTTTGGAAGTTTATTTAAAATAGAAGTTTGGTAGAAACCACAAAATAAAAGTTTTGAAAATTCAATATTATAAAAACTCTTTATATAGGCAAATATTCTTTTAGACCGAAGAGCATTTTTAAGACTGTAAACATATAAAACGTATTCGACATAAGGCTTAAATATATGAAGAAATGAAATTTAGAAGAGATAGAAATTTCTAAGTGTAAAGGGTGTATGTAATCCCTTAAATCAGTTTCAGACAGAGGACTTCAAGTTCATGATAACACGATTTAAAGTATATAACACGAAATAATTTTTTCACGGCAGAATGTGTAGGTACCGGAAAGTTTACAATGCCGCACCTTACTTGAGCGAGGATATACTGAGATTACTCACTACAAGATGACGCAATCTGCAAATGACGCCAGTGCAGTCCTTTGATAGAAGAATAATTAAATTCTGTGACTGTATTGAAGAACATAAAATTAATTGAAATTCCTATCGCGATATCAAATGAAAATCTTATGAAAATCCTCAGTGAAGGCAAAGATTCAAAGCAGATGACACAGCAATTCTGAGCTAAGACAAGAGTGTAATGAGATTAGAAACTACGATGGGCGAGGCATTCCTTTCCGAAGTCTTGGCGTGGAAGCAGACAAAGCAATTTAACAAGAGCTGCTTATATGAAAACTATCCCAATGGCTAAATCCAGTCACACAGACTGCAGCACCTTGCAACCACCAGGCTGCCTGAGGGAGCGGGATCTTCCTTTTCCTTACAAAATATAACAAGATTAATTTTATTCAATAAAAGAATCGAAAGAAGTTACGTACGGATAATTAAAAAATTAACATGCTTCAAAATTTAACCATGAGACTTTCTGTCCTTGTAAGAAAATTCTTTAAGAAAGAAAGCATTAGAACGGGACAATAAGATGCCTTAAGAATAGGATATTACTTACTTACTTACTCGCTTTTAAGGAACCCGGAGGTCTCATTGCCGCCCTCACATAAGCCCGCCTCACATATCCTGAGCAAGATTAATCCAGTCTCTACCATCATATTCCACCTCCCTCAGATCCATTTTAATATTATCTTCCCACCTACGGCTCGGCCTCCCTAAAGGTCTTTTTCCCTCCGGCCTCCCAACTAACACTCTATATGCATTTCTGGATTCGCTACATGTCCTGCCCATCTCAAACGTCTAGATTTTATGTTCCTAATTGTGTCAAGTGAAGAATACAATACGTGCAACTCTGCGTTGTGTAACTTCATCCCTCTTAGCCCCAAATATTTTTCTAAGAACCTTATTGTCAAACACTCTTAATCTCTGTTCCTCTCTCAAAGTGAGAGTCCAAGTTTCACAACCATACAGAACAACTGGTAATATAACTGTTTTATAAATTCAGATTTTTTGACAGAAGACTAGATGACAAAAGCTTCTCAACCGAATAATAACAGGCATTTCCCATATTTATTCTGTGTTTGATTTCCTCCCGAGTGTCATATATGTTTGTTACTGTTGCTCCAAGATATTTGAATTTTTTCACCTCTTCGAAAGATAAATCTCCAATTTTTATAGTTCCATTTCGTACAATATTCTGGTCACGAGACATAATCATATACTTAGTCTTTTCAGGATTTACTTTCAACCCTATCGCTTTACTTGATTCAACTAGAATTCCCGCATTTTCCCTAATCGTTTATGGATTTTCTCCTAACATATTCACGTCATCCGCATAGACAAGAAGCTGATGTAACCCATTCAACTCCAAACCCTCTCTGTTATAAGAATAGGATATTAAAGTGAAGTAATTATACAAGTAAATAATGTTTGTATGTATGTATCTAATATCTACCCACTTCACTTTATATGATTCAGATCCCGCAAAATGCGGATAAATTGCAGAACTGTGACCCATTTTCTACTTGCACACAATTTCGGCCGGCCACACTGTACATGATGTATATCTGTGAAGAGTTACGTCATGTACTGAGATGAGTGTGTGTGTGTGTGTGTAAATGTTCGTGTAAGTGTAATGTATGGAATGAGTGATGCTGATGAAGATTAGGAAGGGAGAAGGGGAAACCCGGTGCCGGCATGTAGCCTACTCCTGTCAAATAGCACCAAGAGGACCGCCAGGCTTAACATCCTATGCTGACAGGTGTGCCATCCTGCCTCAGACCCTGATAGAGCCAGGTCCCATCAGCCCTAGAGACCAGGAGCTTCAAGCCCTTCCTACATCAGGATCGGAAACCCATAGCTTAGTACCTGCAACACTTCACTCCAGCCAATTTTTACCTTTGCAGTTGACAGATGAAATGCGGGAGACGTGGAGAGTTTTGCTGGAATGACAGAGGATAACGGAAGTACCCCGAGAAAACTGTCTGCAACGTCTGCTTTGTCCATCACAAATTCCATCACGACCTGGCCGGGGATCGAACCTATGTCGCATGTTACTGAGCCACAGACGCAGCGTCGCAAAGCTTCCTGTCCTGGCAGGCAACCAGGGGGACATTGCTTCTGCCTGCCGACAACTTGTTAACACCCAAGGCAAGGAGTAAGAAAAACCACACACTCAATCTTTCATTCCAGACCAGCCGAGGAAAGCCTGTCAATATATTTTGTGCGAGATCGTGCGTATTTGCTTGGTTTCCGCACAAAACCAATCCGCGGAAAGTCTGAAATTCCACATTCAGTATTCTCAACCTAACACACATAACAATTTCCCTCTTCTTACCGCTTAAGTGACATATTGATTTTACTGCTTTAGGCTTTTAACATATTATTTTTAGAGACGTTCAATATAGTGAATAATTATAAATTGGAAACTTACCACTGCAATTTCACCTAAATTGCTCCGTTAATTATTGTTTTTAAATATTTGAATAAATTAAGTAAACTCTACAACTCCACTAAAGTTACTGCATTCGTGATGCAAGTAACATTAAGGAAGCCGTGAAAAAATCAACAAGATTCCAGACTCATCATAGACTGGGGGAAAAAAAAGACAGACATATCACGACCTGCTGGAGTATAGTAAACACAGAAAACATTTTAAAGCAACAATGTTGAAGATAGATATTTTTGTTTTGCAAATTTGCCGTCATTGAACAGAAACCAAGATGGAGATTTCATTGCAACTAATTAGAAATTCCTCTTTCCGGTATGTAATAAACGATCTTCGCACGTTTCGCTTTTTCAAACTTTTACTCGAACATGAAAACTTCAACATACCGCTCTTGTAACGCATATTACTATTAACATGAGGCGTTGTCCGCCACTGTGGAGTAACGGTTAACATGTAACGAGCGGGTCCGGATTCAAATCCTGACTGAGACAATTTACCGTTTTTTTTTCTGGGGGTTTTGCCTGAACCCATGAAGAGAAACTCCGGGTAACTTTGGGCGCTGGGCCCCGTACTCATTTCGCTGGCATTATCGCCATCTCATTCAGACGCTAGGCAAACATAGCAGTTGATGAAGCGTCGTAAAATAACCAATTTAAATAACATGGGATGTTCTAAATTTCTGAAACGCAGTTCCTGTTCGGAGGTTTCTGTTTATTGCGCCGCACAGAATGAATCCAGACCTTTCCATATTAAAGTGAGCCCTCTGCCCTTAGAGAATTCCAATAAAAAAGTGACGTATGCACTTCACACCAAAGGATTCACATTATATCCGGTTCTGATGCACTTCTATTAAATGTCTTCTTCTTGGAAGAGTGCAACATGACCCACCAGCCATACCTTAGACGTGATTGTTACAGATTATGTATAGTTATCTGAAAGACAGGGAAGTTTGAAATCACTGAAAATATTTTAAGTTTAAAAGAATAAAAGAACCACGTAGGACTGGGGTGATGTATGTAAAAAGTAACTATAAGTTTTAAATTGCAATATAGGTGTCATTTTCCTCTGCCATTATGAACAACGTGTGGAAAAAGAGACTACAGACCTCAGACTTCACACTCTTTAGACTGGTTTGCACTTCTTATAATGCCAATTCGCAGAGTACAGAAAAGACGATACAAACCGTGTTACAATGTAAATGGAACCCAGACTACAGCTGTAAGGAATTTTACGAGTAAATTCTTGAAAACATGGAACTGATAAAGATAGCCAATCTTTTGGGGAATATAATTAAAAAGCTGTGTAATGTAGAGATCGGAAATTATAATCTATATTTTAATAATATACAACAATTATTTCTGTGTCCGGGAGGAAAAAAGTCTTAAGAAACAATTTTATACCTTTCAGGAGAGCAGTAGAAAGATTGAAATTGGTGTCAATTGTAGAGTTTTTTAATTAAGAGGTTTTTCCTGGATATTATTTGTTTATATTTCTTCTAAAATAGGTAATGTTGCTCATTTAACAATTTTCTTGGTTATTTCAAAAAACAGCAGCACTTAAGCCCTTTTAAGACTAGAACCCAAAGTGAGTAAGAGGGACTATTTAAACATAAGACCTTTTTCATGTCAAAATGGATGAGAAATGTAAATTATTATGAATGAAAAATGGGGCTTAAACAATTATAGGACTGTTTACCCTGGTGCTTAAAGTATTAAAAGGAAAGGGCATCGGTATGTGATAAAATGGCTAAAATACAAGTTAGACCTTTCTAATAGGGAAGCATGGAAAGAGTTTGTAAGGAATAAAGTATTAAATATACTTAAGTCCCTTATTCTGTGTGTGTTCGATTCAAAAAGTACTTAGGACATTTGGTAACGCTCTATAAATCCAGTCAGGAGTCTTATTTGACTTTAGCCGTTTTACCAGATTGTAGAGAATTGTTTCCGCTCTCAGAATATATAAAAATCTCATTTTCACAAAAAAATTGACTTAAGACCTTTTTCCTCCCAGCCACAGATTTTTAGTAGGACTATTTCTCATATAACCTTGTTTTTTTTTATCGCAGTGTACCTATATAAATGCGAAGGTAGATCAAAATTATTGGAATTTAACTGGTCTCTGTAATTTTATTTACTAATTTGACAACCCTAATGGTAAAGTGTGTGATGAGGAAGTGTGTCGTTTCCAATGAACGATTGCCAATATTTAACGAAGACTGCAATGTGTACAGTCACAGTTTCCGCACTCCTGTACGTTTTGTGACGTGAATGTCTCCACTAAGGAAACGCAAACAAAAGAACGTAAACATACCAAAGGAGACAATCATGAATCTACAAACTGCATCTGAAATTCGGATCGCACCGCGAACATAGATCGAAATGTCTGCTTTCAGCTTTCCTCAACATAATGATTCCTTTTAAACTGTTAAATTGTATTTCTACGGTGGACATATTTGATGGACACACCTGAGACAACACAGAACATGACACTGACAACGGATGGACATTTACATTATAAACGAGACTGGAACCTGACTGTGACGTCAGTGCAAACGCTGTGTTACTGAGGCAGGCAATTTCCGCGGCGTTCTCTCTGTGTTCCATCTGATAAGTTACTGTCAGGGTGACGGCCGCACTTGATTAATATTTTGGTACAGCCCTGCGTTAATCCTCGTACACTTCGGACCAATCAGTTCTAGACAGTGCAAGGGCCTGCATGGTGGTGGACATTCCCTTTCCGGCCGGTAAATATGCGGCAAACTTCTGATAAAACATCTCGATTGCATCTATAACGGAAATCGGCACGTCACTTATCCAAGTTGAGAGCGAACCCCAAAGGCAGCTGCCCATTTGAAGGGTTTTCGATTTTCAACGTAAATCAGTTTTATAACGTAAGTTTACTGTGTGTCTATGAAATTGTGTTCGCGGTGGTACAAAACGTTAATTGTTTATTTATTATAAACTAATACTGGAGTCGTAATAAAGATAACATCATCTGAACACGGAACTAATTACCACAAAACGTTTACTGACTTTTCCTTTACTTACAACACATCAAACATCTAAATGTCTAAAATATACATTCATAACTCACTGCAAAAAAAAAAAAAAAAAAAAAAAGATATAGAAGATTTATTACGTAAGTAGGCCAACTAAAATCGCATTTTAATATATCTCCAACAATTTCCATTTATAATGATATTAGAATTGTTTTTAGTAAATCTTTCATTCCGATATAAAGACTAGGTATTCTGAAATTCAAATAAAATCGGAATATGTATTATATGTCTTTCTCATGTTAAATTTTACCGTACCATTTAACACGAGAAAGACATATAATACATATTCCGAAGTTATATAGTGTTAAAAGTTGTGTAATAAAGATGTATCAAATAAATATCATTTCAGATTACGTAATAAATTATGTACATCAATACCCTGAATCTTGGTCACATCCACTTATTTTTGTACAGTGACATCGAAACCTAAGCACTATAATGTTAAACCTCGTGCTCTATTTCGCCTCCGCTCAGCGTTGCCAAACGTACCAATGCTTCGGTTGTAACATTTCAGTTACAAACAGACATTCAGTTCAGAATGCGCAGATATTGTTTGCAAATAATGTTACATACAGAACAATGCAGCAAGGTGGAAAGAAAAAAAATTCAAAGTATGGAAGGTAAAGCTAATATTAAAAGGGGGAAAGAGAGCTGATGTATGATGTGACTGGTTTGGTTGAAGAGAAATTGGCAGTGCAGTATTTTGCAAAACTGAAGCATAATGAATTACATATTTTTCAAACCCACGTCCTTAATTCTGAGTTGTTAGATTATAGAATTTAGTTCGTATTTCACTATTTTCTGCAATCCAGTGTAGTAATTTTTCAAAATAATGAAAAAGAAAATAGGTGTAAGGTTTTTAAAAAGTTTTAGTGCACTGCCCAATATGAAATTACGAACTAAATTACAGAGGTATGCAAAATACTTAGCATGTGAATGTGCACTATTTCTTCTTCAAGTTCTGCTGTATTTATTTGTTCTCCTAGCGACATAGAGTCTGGCTGGGCGGAAGAGAAGGCCTACTGGCCTTAGCTCTGCCAGATGAAATAAATTATTATTATTATTATTATTATTATTATTATTATTATTATTATTTACTTATTATTTAGTCCTTTCGACGGCGCTATAACGGAGTTAATTTTTTTATGTCTATCTGTTGAAGTGGTAGAATTCCATTCGTGGTTGTAATATTAATATTTTAACTCTCCTTTTTCAACAGCTATTGCTTTCGATTTCTCAGCATTAAGAGAAAGGTCTATTCTCGTTGCTGAATTCAGTTTTGGGTGAATACGATGCGCGTTATACTAGATTCGTTTTAGATAGCTTATGTTGTAGGTGAGCCATTTGGGGGAGAAACAAGACTTATTCACAAGAAATTCCGAGATGTCGGTAATTCCACCACGACTTGAGGTACTTCGTCCTTCATGGTAACCCCTATTTTAGGGGAAGTTTGTTGAAATTAAATTAAAACTAAAAATAAAAACGAGTTTATTTTACATGAGGAAAAGAAAACTTTAAAGTTTTGTGCTTAAAGAAAATATATCTGAAGAAACTGGAACTTGCTGCTCCTGTGAGGCAGGGAGAAGCAAACAAAATTATATGTGCAGCGGAGAAAACTCTCTGCGCGTCCCAAGAGATCCTTCGTGTAAATGCTAACTTCTTAAGGAGGATCCATTTATGCGTACATGCAGGTAAAGATCATTTCTATGTAGCAACTGCTTGGAAATAGTGTGTACCACTGTTAGTATACTGACTAACAAGCCTGACGGTTTCGGCCTCCTGCCTGACTTAGAACAACCGGCGCGCACGTAACTTGGTTCTGTTAGCGTTCCTAAACCCCCAGTCCTGCTGATGAAGATTCTATGTCACAATATAGGCTAAAATTCAGTGCTACCATCTTGTTGTGAAATATACAACGTTTTACACTTTTATTGAACGACTTTTCAAGGCTTCGTTAGAATTGCAAAGAATAGGATGTTATACACAGTGATGAATTCAGGGGTGGCCCAGGAAGAATCCCCTTCCACATTCCAGGATGCCCCCTCCCCGGAAATTTACAATATTTTTAACTCATATACAATATACAATATAATTTCTACAATATTATATTTTCAAAAAATATTTGGGACTAAGAGGGATGAAGTTACACGAGAATGGAGAAAGTTACACAATGCTAAACTGTAGGCATTGTATTCTTCACCTGACATGATTAAGAACTTTAAATCTAGAAGTTTGAGATGGGCAGGGCATGTAGTACGTATGGGCGAATCCAGAAATGCATATAGAGTGTTAGTTGGGAGGCCGGAGGGAAAAATACCTTTGGGGAGGTCGAGACGTATATGGGAAGGTAATATTAAAATGAATTTGAGGGAGGTGGGATATGATGGTAGGGACTGGATTGATCTTGCTCAGGATAGGAACCGATGGCGGGCTTATGTGAGGGCGGCAATGAACCTCCGGATTCTCTAAAAGCCATCTGTAGGTATGTAAGTAATATATTTTGAACTAGCCGTACCCGTGCGCTCCGCTGCACCTATTAGAAATAAATATAAAGTAATTACATAATTAAAATAAGACGTTTGATCCAGGGAACATTCGTGTTTGATAGAAGGATAAATCATTTAATATGTTACTTAATTGAAATTGTATTTAAATAATTAAAATGCGATCATTTTGGTGCTGAGAGCACTCAGAAGTTACTGTAATAACATTATAGCATTATGTCCATCTAGAGAAACTACACTTTCCAATGGTGAAATAATAATTAATTATACAAATCGGTTAAATTAGCTTTCGATATTACTTCAAACACAGAAATATTCTCTGTAGGCAATGTTTCATAGCTTTCGATTGTTGTTGTCCAAGGCCCCTTATAGACGTAGTCATTTGTTTTCATTTCATTACACCGCCTTAGATGGCATTGTATTTTAATTTTAAAACTCATTTATCTCATTAAATATCAGTCCTATCAAAATGTTTTAAGGAATAAAACTTATCGCAAATTATTTTTAAAGAAACTTTTCTTATGTAACGTATTTCAGAAAAATCAATAATAAGAGAGATATTTCGATTTATTTAATTCAGGCCCCCTTATAACCCCCCCTTTTAAATAACAAATTTTTGAATGTCATGTAGCCTAAAATCTAAGTTACAGCGAACTTAATTTATATTCCAAATTTCATTTAAATCGGTTCAGCCATTATCGCGTGAAAAGGTAACAAACATACAGACAGACAGACAGACATACAAAAATTTCAAAAAAGCGATTTTCGGTTTCAGGGTGATTAATTATATATGTTAGGACCAATTATTTTTGGAAAATCGAAAATTACCAGAAAAATTTCGGTTACATATTTATTATTAGTATAGATTGTACACGATCTTTCAGTAACTAAAATAAATTCAGGTAGTTGTATTCTTGAAGGTTGGTTTGCCGGCCGATTTTGATTGGTTGATAATTTCCAGTCCGGATTGTTACAGCTAAAATGTCAGATGTGCTATACTTTCTTTCGCTTAGTTTTCAGTGTTAGTTTTATTTAGCAAATCTGGTATTTTTGTTTACGAGTAATATAGTTATCTATACTAATAATAAATCTGTAGCCGAAATTTTTCTGGTAATTTTCGATTTCCCGAAAATAATTGGTCCTAACATATATAATTAACCACCCTGAAACCGAAATCGCTTTTTTTTAAATGTCTGTCTGTCTGTCTGTTTGTTACCTTTTCACATGATAATGGCTGGACCGATTTAAATGAAAATTGGAATATAAATTAAGTTCCTTGTAACTTAGAATTTAGGCTATATGGCATTAAAAATACATTATTTAAAAGGGGGGTTATAAGGGGGCCTGAATTAAATAAATCGAAATATCTCGCTTATTATTGATTTTTGTGAAAAATGTTACATAACAAAAGTTTCTTTAGAAATCATTTGCGATAAGTTTTATTCTTTAAAAAATTTTGATAGGACTGATTGAGATAAATGACTTTTAATATTAAAATAACTGCCATCTAAGGCCGTGTAATGAAATAAAAAACAAATGACTTCGTCTATAAGGGGCCTTGGGCAACAACAATCGAAAGGTATGAAAGATAGCTTACAGAGAATGTTTCTGTGTTTGTATGAAGTAATATCGGAAGCTAAATTAACCGATTTGTATTGGAAAGTGCAGTTTGTCTAGATGGACATAATGCTATAATGTTATTACAGTAACTTCTGAGTGAATTGAGGAGCGGTAAAATTAAAATAGCTTCTTATGCACAGAAAATTTGATAGGTTATTCTGTATATTCGTTTCCTGCATTTCTTGAAATAATGTTTATGTAGACATTCATTCTAATCTCAGAGAATTAACGAACAACGAGAGTGTATTGATTTAGTACACAGTAATAGTATGTTAGCTTAGCATTCCATTACCGTATTTTATAATCCAAATTTTAACTATGCTCAATTGAAACGTGTTAAAATACGTAAAATATATATGCATTAAATGCAATGCAAAAAAATTGGGTAATGAGCCAAGCAGATTATGTTGCGCTGTTGTAAAAGTTGTTCCTCCTGAGATTCAAGATCCCCCAAAACAAATTAAAAATTTACTTATCGGAATACATCCGTTATCAACACACTTATTATATAATATAATATAATATAATATAACATAATATAATATAATATAACATAACATAAGTTATTTAAGTTATTTAAATGGTTCAGAACCATAGTGGGCCAAGCGCCATTTACTGAATACGTAGAAAACAAGGGTTAAAATAAGTTATTACCATAATTCAATGGAAACATATAACAAGTAAAATAAAGTATACACATCAAATCTAAATGTTGTCAATCTTCATTAAATTATGGTTGCATGTAATAACAATTAAAGGAATTATCATTGCACCAAATGTGTGATCGCTGGACCAAAATGATCGCATGTTAATTATTTAAATACAATTTAAATTAAGTAACATATTAAACGATTTAGCTTTCTATCAAACACGAATGTTCCCTGGACCAAATGACCTATTTTAATTATGTAATTTCTTTATATTTATTTCTAACAGGTGCAGCGGAGCGCACGGGTACGGCTAGTAGTAATATAAATATCTCAGTGTGCGATGCCAAAACAACAGACATTGTTCACTTTTCTAGAAAATAAAAGAGATATTGAGATATTGGAGTGTAGGCTTTCATTGTATTGAGATGTCAACAGATAGTGCATCCGTTGCATTTAACGAAGAAAATTCTCGATTGGTTTTAAGTGAAAGTGAAATCTGTGGTCCGGCAATTTCATCTGTTACCTTCATCTAGTACTGTTTGTGGTGAAGCAACAACTAAAACGACAGGACGCGAAATCAAATGTCAAAAATGATGGGACCTAAATATGATTGGTTGTATTTCGGTCGTGCTCGGGGTGGTGCATTTTGTAAACTACGATCCCGAATCTCTTAAAAAAAAAACAGGTGGAATATTCATACTAGAGCTCTTTAAATTTTTAGAAAAGCTACTGGAAGACGCACCCCTCTAATTAATCGGTGAGTAATGAACGTGTACAAAATTTAGACGGTTCATGTCAAAGGATACTTATCGGCCTTATGAGACGATTTTACGCAGAAGGATAGTTCATAATAATTATTCACTGTGTTTTTTTTTAATTTTTTATTGGGTTATTTTACGACGCTGTATCAACATCTAGGTTGGTTATTTAGCGTCTGAAAGAAATGAAGGTGATAATGCCGGTGAAATGAGTCCGGGGTCCAGCACCGAAAGTTACCAAGCATTTCCTCGTATTGGGTTGAGGGAAAACCCCGGAAAAAACCTCAACCAGGTAACTTTTCCCGACCGGGATTCGAACCCGGGCCACCTGGTTTCGCGGCCAGACGCGCTGACCGTCACTCTACAGGTGTGGACTTGACTGTGTTATATATAACAATATTAACATTGTAAGTTAATGCCTATATTAACATTTAGTAGTATTTAAAACAAATGGAAGTCATCTTTTCTTTTATAATAATAATAATAATAATAATAATAATAATAATAATACTAATAATAATAATAATAATTTATTTAACCTGGCAGAGTTAAGGCCATACGGCCTTCTCTAACACTCAACCAGGAGTAAAAACTGCGTTACAAAAACACTACAAATTTACAAAGTACACTACAATTTTACACACAAAACTGAATAAGATAATAATAAAATGTAAACAACAAGTAAGTAGAATTCAGACATAATATATAACATACAGAAAGAAAGAAAAAAGCATAATAAAATGTGAACAGCAGGTCAAAAATAAATGAGGCATATAAAGTATAAAAAAATAAGACAATTATTGATAATAATAATAATAATAATAATAATAATAATAATAATAATGATGATAATAATAATAATAATAATAATAATAATAATAACTGCCTAATTTTTTATGTTTCCTTTTATTAGGAAATCATTTTGTATGTGGAACGTAAATAGTGGCGCTACGATCTTATGTTGTTACTCTGTGAGAAAGAGAAAGACTTTAATAAGAGAACGCACAGGTGACGTAACAGCGGCGCGCTCTGTGTTAGTACAAGCAGAATGGTGGGGTAATACACAGACTGCCTAGCTGTTGCTGTTATAGTTGTTAGGTACAGTTCGCGTCACCGTTTTTGGCATGTGAAATAGGTAATGGGAACGTTAAGTGCGAATGTTTTATATTTTCCGCAGTCAATCTGACAACTGTGTTAGGTAAATGAGTGATGTGCCGTGTATATGAAGTTGTACTATTCTCAGCTACACTAGCAACATGCTCACAAACTATATCTAGGACACACACCAAAAACGCTGGCGCCACCTATAAGATCCGAATTGTTGTTTCGCCTCCTCCTCAGTACAGCAGATAAAGGGTCTGCTCCGAAGTGCAAGTCTCGCGTCGTTTACCACGCAGTTTGAAGTTGCGTCACAGCAGAGCCTGGTTACAGCGTAGTTCCTCGTAATGTGAATGTCACAACGCGAGGCTATCCTGAAAGATGTATCCACATATCGATTTTATGTAAGAGAAGACTCAGGTTGCGCACAGCCCAATGTCACAGCGCCGCTTGTCCTCTTACACAATGCCTCTCAGTTTGAAATTTAAAAATGATTTGAGCTTAGATAACCGCTGAGTGGGTCCGCCATTGCCTAGAAAAGCGACACAAGTCTCTGCAGCTCTACTACTGCCACTTCCACGACAAATGAAATGCGTTTTGCGGTAAACAGTTCCACCAGATGTTTTAAATCAGACTACAGGCGGTGTTATTTCAATATGGGATGAAGATGACATTGGTCCTTTCTATTCAATAGTAGACATTCTAACAAATCAGCGGTGACCAAAACTCGAGCTGCAGTGATTACACGCGACAGACAGCCTATGAAGTAAGGTGACGGAGGAAAGGTATGAAAACTACAACCAGTGGTGGTTCCTGTACTAACATCTTGATCAATGCCGCGGATAAAAATCTCAAGCTTTGCTGTATCCGTAATATCACTGCTGTCATCAAGAGCCAGTGAATAATATACGATTTTTCTTGCTCTTTTTTTTTTACCTTCCTCTTGAATATAATCAGGAATTTTCTAAATTCTTCTCTCGATACTTGGTCCAGAAATTCGTAGTTTTTCAAAATTAAAAACTTCTTACGGACAAGTTATTTAAGCGATTTTAATCATTACTCTTTTGAGAAATTCTGTTCTATTAAAAGGCTTTAGAGCACGAGATATTTCAAACCCCATTAGGTAGCCGACTTCCTTAGGCCTACATTTATTTTTTTCCATCTTTCTCTTCCTGGCTATGATTTAAGACGTGTCAATTCCTAACGTTTAACAATTCTTTGGCACATAACATTGAATCAGTTTTTCTACAATAATATTATTAAATGAATAACTAATAAATAGTTACCGTCATCTAAAGAATAAGAAGATTAAAATTGAGATAAAACCTAATAATTTTATCCTTCTAGGGAGAAAATCTAGAAATATCAATATTCATGCACGTACAGAAGAATTGTAGAAACACATACTTAGTGGTCAGTAATAATAATAATAATAATAATAATAATAATAATAATAATAATAATAATGCATTATGCAGCGTGGCAATTAATGTTTCTATATACTCCTAATTGAGCAAAGTAAACATATTACATTTTGTCCGACAGAACAACAAAAAGTTATCCTTCTTTATGTACGTACGTATGTATTTACTTACACTGCAAGTGGGCACGCACCCGGTGGCAGTGGTATATACAATATTAACAAAGTATATACAATAACGAAACCATCTCTTACTGCTTGTAGAGACAGAGTTTGTAGAGCGACATGATACCGCCACTGCTTGCCTTCAGTACGTGAATGAAACACACAGCAATGTACAGGAAACTCCTCGTACCCGTTTGAATGTCTGTGATTACACGATGTAATCACGACACCAGCTTTGGTCACCGCTGTAATAAATTATGTTTTTGTGCTTTCCAGTATTTCCAATCAATGCAACTTTTAATGGAGAAGGTAGACCAGGATGATATTTATTTATTTTTTTCAGAAAAAGCTGATTGGAAAAGGCAACATTTCACAGAATTGAAGTGTACGAGGAACAATCGTGGGCCTTGGGTTGTTCATACAAAATCTTCTAATTCTTGTTGCCCTTTGATGTCTGGTGTTGGTTTCTTGATTTGTGAGGTACGTGGTCCCGTCTAGCAAGCTCGTGTGCCGTTTCCTTGGCTGCGATGATATTCGCTGCAAGATATATTTTCTTTCACACTTCTTGTAGAGAGGTTCATGATCTTGCTACTCTCTTTATTGTGTCTGAATGTGTCGGCCTGGTGGCGCAAGCGGTAGAGGCATTGCATGTCTCTATCGCCTGGTCCGAAGGGTTGTGGGTTCGAGTCCCGCCTCGGACATGAGTGTTGTGTACGTATTAGTTGAAGAAAGAGGGAAACAGAAAATGAGGAACGAAAGAAAACTTTAGGAATGTGGCCTAGAAAAAATTATAAGATCGTTTCAATGGCTGATAAAGAGTCGCTTAAGATGGCGGCTTTTGTAAATTTGTTTATTGTAGGCCTATGGGTGGGATTTTCTAATGATGTTTTGGCTGAAAATATTTCCCCATCAAAATTTATGATTTGTGGTTCAGCGTAACAACAGAATTCTAAAAAGCTCAAAATAAAAGAAACAGTTATTTTTGACGTGATACGATAATATAAAAAAATTGAAAGCATTAAGTAGAACGGAAATTCAACTTCGGTTCCCATTGAAATGTTTACCTCATATTCGATACATAAAACAACAATCTGTACCGAGTCCATTCCTACCCTGTACAGAAGGAGAGTCCCCATACAGACATATCTACTTGAAAGAGTGTTACAAGTCATGGGGGAATTTGAAAATATATTAAATAGTGTTAATCAGTTGTGCTTTAATGTGTACACGAAACAGACGCATGCACAATACATGCGTAACTGAGGAAAGTTGACATCGCTCACATATCATTCTTGCTGCAAATGGGTGGCAGTGGCAACTAATTGCACTCAATAATGACAATTAATACTAATAATGAAGCTTTTAATAGAAAAAAACATCTTCTGCTGACTTCTGGAGAAAGAACTAAGAAGGAGACTAGTGAAGTGCTTTGTGTGGAGTGTAGCATTGTATGGGGCAGAAATGTGTACATTACGATGAAATGAAGAGAAGCGAATATAAATTTGAAATGTGGATACGGAGAAGGATGGAGCGTGTCAAATGGACACAGTAAGAAACGAAGCTGTGTTGGAAAGAGTGGATGAAGAAAGAATGATGCTGAAACTGATCAGAAAGAGGAAAAGTAATTGGCTGAGTCACTGGCTGAGAAGAAACTGCCTTCTCAAGGATGCACTGGAAGGAATGGTGAACGGAAGAAGAGTTCGGGGCAGAAGAAAATGTCAGATGATAGACGACATTAAGATATATGGATCATATGCGGAGACTAAGAGGAAGGCGGAAAATAGGAAAGACTAGAGAATGCTGGGTTTGCAGTGAAAGACCTGCCCTTGGGCAGAACACTATGAATGATTAACTGAATAATAATAATAATAATTATTATTATTATTATTATTATTATTATTATTATTATTATTATTATTATTATTAGTAGTAGTAGTAGTAGTAGTAGTAGTAGTAGTAGTAATATTATTGGGGAATTGACTGTTGTTCATAGCTTATTTCATTCCGTTCATTAGACTTCTTAAATCTTACAGCAAATTGTATTTATCTGTCTGTTCTAATTCCGTTAACGGAATTTAATTATACGCAATCATACCGATTTTCTCAAATCTCCTGTCACTTCTTTCTATTGTAACTATTTATTTAACTGTACTTCTAGCTGAAAACTTCAGAAAAGATAAATAAATTATTCTTAAATATATATCTAGTAATTTCTTTGTAAAACAAGAGTTAACACAAATTGCTTTCAGAACAGAAAAAAATGAAGGAGAATTGTATTTTGTTTTTTTTCTAAAACGTCTGGTTCTCGTTAAACTTCACAAAAATATTTTCAGAATCTTTATGCCTTTCCAGAAGCAAAAATAATATCTAAAGCCATACAAGATGAGAAGTTGGTCGACGATCTTTTAAGCGGATTACTGGAAAGCATTAACACAGTTTATCTTCGAGAGTTCGACATCAGTGGCGTTCCACTCTTGGAAGGAACTGTGGCGATACCCTTGCAAAACCTTATAATGGCATTTGTGGGAATTCAACATTGACTTACTTAACAAACTTTCATAAACAGAAAAAATAATTTTGTTAGCGACTGCAACATACAAACAGAAGTCTCCTTTGTATATCTGCGAAAGCAGTTCCATTCAGCTATTTAAAAATGCATGTACTAAATGAAGGCAGATAATATTATATGTTTGAAATTATATAGAAACGCCTTTGTGTGCAGTACGGAAAAGAGAGTCTATCTTTTATTGAGGTGCATATAAAACGCTCTAATTTACGTACTCAATGTCCTTTGAAGGCAGAGGAAAGAAAGTGAAACATGAACAGGAATATCCTGAATAGTAATAAGGAAGTGATCTGTGAGGTTCATGGAACGTGCAGTGAAGTATGTGTGATCGGCATAAATTATGACAAAGGAGGACTTACAGGCACAAAAAACAGGAAATAGGCATTAAAGTGTAAAAAAAAATAGACACTTAAAATAGGCACTCTAAATTTGATGCAAAATTCTAATGAATGGCTTAATATAATATCACAAAAAATTTTGAAATGGATAGTGCGTCACGATACAAGGTTGGGAAGTGCTTTTTACAAAATCGAGGAAAAGTTTGAAAAACGAGTAGATCGAGGTTGCCAATTTCCGAGATTTCGTAATGCACTTCACAAACGTGTATTGCACAGTATTTTTACAAGTTAGTGTATATTTTTTAAAACAATATTTTTAAAATCTTAATATACAGTATGTACATTACACTATGAACAGATGACTGACGTTAGCAGTCTGGCCAACGTACAAACTTCACCATCAACTTTGGTGCCATTTTCTTTAAAAGTTTCTGGATTGAACAAATTGAAATCACTTTCTCATTTAAAATTAGCAATCCACAACTCATTTTGTAAACTCTCTACAACCTGTAAATGTCCTTGCCTGAAAGAATCTGTAGATGTGAAATATCTGGGAATTATTGTTGATCAGCACTTGAAATGGGATAGACAAATCACCTTTTATGTAACAGGATCCGTAAAACAATTTACAAATTTGTAAACCTTCGCCACTACTTGCCTACTCATGTATTACGTTTGGTTTATTTGGCTATAGTTGAATCTGTTATCCAATATGGTATAACTGGATGGGGAGGCATTGCAAAAACTGCTCTTCTTCCTCTAATTACGTTGCAAAAACGTATAATCAAAATTTGTTTGAAAAGGCGACTGGATTATCCAACAAATTTGATCCATTCCGAATTGAATGTTTTTAGAATTGACCAAATTTATAAATATTCTTTATTGAAATTCTATCATAAAAATAGAATGAAATTTGTAGCTCAGCCACATGCTCATAATACAAGACGAAATGAAATTCTTAAATTAGTTGAACCTAAATGTTTCACATCTGCTGCTTTACTACACAGTACAAATTATGGCCCACGTCTATATAATTCGATAATAAAATTTCACCCAGAATTGACTACTTTAAGCAATGAAATTTTCAGATCCAGAATTAAAAAAAATTAAATGACAGACTTCCCTGTATTTATATTATGTACCATGTATTGTAAAACAAGTTTATTTCTATCCTAAGTATATTTTTTCTATCTTATCTTGGTTACTATATCAACATGATCTGTACTAATTATACTACTAATAATAAGTTAATATTAATCCACCAATCTCAACATCGTCTCTTTTTTCACTCAGTTATTACTAGTATTATCATTTACTAAATTTATTATCGTCTTTATGTGACCCTTTTTCTTAAGTATTTTGTCTACAAAGTATGTATATCTATGTAGCGGAACTGTCTCCGAACACGAGCTTTGCTCTTTCGGGGTATTTTAATGTATATGTTATTATTAAATAAATAAAATAAATAAATAAAATAAAAATAAATAAACTTCAATGTGAAGGAGTAAATATGATTCAGATACTTGTAATATTTCGTGTTCAATTGGAATAATTTTTATTTCCGTTTGTTAAGTGAAGTTTGAATTGTTTAAATGAAGTCCTCCATCTTTCCCTTGTTCTTTTTCTTTTCCTCCTTTTCATGTTAAAGTGGACAGGAGGACGACAAGGATAAGACAAGGACGGTAATACATGGACGTCAGGGGTAAGACAAGGACAAGCCTGCTCTATCCTGGACATGGTATTGTTACAGCTATGTAGGCCTACTTTATTCAACGAGAAAGGTGGAAACTCCTTTTTGGTATCTGGTTTTAATCTCGGCTGGTTGACCGACTCAGAGGAGGAAGGTATTTCTTATCTTCCTTTGAGTTGCCGTCTTTGTAGTCACCTCCTACGACATTCTCTTCCAAGCTAAAGAGTTCGCGCCTTATATGTCACATCGGGCCACTATGGCAGCATTTCCAATAACGGTACGAGAAAGCACAGGAAAATGTTAAATTACGTTTCAACTTTTGGTCTCATGATGGCTGTGAGTGGCGGCAACAGAATTCTGTAAAAACTAACAGCTGAAATAACTGACTGTTCAGGATCAGACTTAAGCCATGGATGAATATATAATAGGATGCGAAACTTACTTAGTTTCCCGTAACACATACTAGAGGCGCTGTTGTAGAAATTGATCTTGCTGCCACCTGTTGGGGGGAGGGGCGTTATTACATTTAGCAGCGAACCAAGTAGCGAAAAGAGTAATTACTCCATGCATTTAGCAGCGCACCTGGTGACGAAAATGTTAAACTGTGCAGAACGTATTCCCCCTACCCTCATCGATATTCAAAACTAACCCAATTTAAAATAAAACATTTACATTTTTATTCCTCACAGCATCTTCTGCTGAAAATTCTTACAGGAGCCAACAGTAAGATAAAAGAGACGATCGATTTTATTAGTATTAGTATTTATTTATTTAACCTCGTAGAGATAAGGCCGTCAGGCCTTCTCTGCCCCTCTACCAGGGGATTACAACTATAACATGAACAATAAGATTACAATTAATATTAAATTTACAATTACAATAGAAATTAAAGTACGACAAGAATACCTGATTAATGAAAGCTAGACAATTTATCATAGAAGTTAAGAACAAAGAATATTTTTGTATTTATTAAATTACAAATTAAACCTACAATAACAAAATTCTATAGTGATGAAATTACCGGATATTGAAATATTTTGTGATAGATTAAGAGAACTATTTACACTACCCAATTAAAATATAACCAGACAGAGACAAAAAATAAAGCGAAAGGTTAGATAATTGGGATTGTATTCTTTGGGTATTTATTGTACAGCACAATGGAAAAGTCTGCAAGAACTACTTAGATAGTTCAATTTTTATATTTGAAATTATTATAGGGCCTATTACTATTACTTTACAATACATTCAAAAACACTATTTTTACAACATTCATAAACATCACTGTTTAACATAGGCTACACTGCTTATACACACACGTATCAATTTATGTTCACTTATTTGCAAGTTTCTCTCTGCCATCTCGATTCCTCGAGCAATATCTCGACCGGATAAATAGAGAACTCTGGGTAATGTACCCAATATGTAGTTCTAATGTTCACCACCTACGACGTTGGGCGCTGATCATCTTATTTCAGCTCCCCGCCGCCAGATGGTGCTGACCGCAGTTTCGCATCCTATTATATATTTATCCATGCTTAAGCCTTGGTTTTTCTGAATGGACGCATGCGAAATGCGAGGCCCGCCTCACAAGAATCCAGACAACACGATAGACCGGATTTGTGCGAGGTGTGCCTGCGTCGGTTCAGAAAAACCGAGGCTTTGGAGTCGTTAATCAACGCTACACTGGGCCTCTCAGCTCACGTATCAGACAGTACAGTACTATGCTCAGGTATCGAGGTGCAGTGAAATGGATTTTTCTCATCTTATGTTCAACGAATGTTCCTTCCTTAGAATACAGAAGATTTAGGCCTACTGTATATAAGCTTTGATGTGTATTCCTATGTATTAGATGTCTGCATTCCAAAAAAATTACTGATCGCAGATCATGACTAAGTAGTCGGACGCTGCATAGACTACTATACGGGCTATTCCATATGAAATGGATCAGTAAAAAACCTCGCATTTTTTTATACTCTAATTTTTCCCTACTTATACAAGGTGCTCAGGAAAGTGCATTTTAAAAAATATACTATCGAAAGTCAAACGGTTTTCGTACTATTGAGCGACAAATTTAGCGTATTTTATAAAAACAAGCCTTTTTCAGCGCTCAGAACTCTGGAACCATTTACTGCAGAACATTGAACGAGAGCTCATTTTGAAGCTGACATTTAGTAGGTTATGTCAAGAAGTAATCCTTATTTTTATTGTATACAGAGAGACAGATAATCCCTATTTTACTTGCTTTTATGCTTTTTGGCCATTTGTAAAAATGCAAAATAATATTGAGAAAAAACCTTGCATTATTAAGAGGGATTCGGCATTGTTTGCTTAGTGGTACGGCAATAAGTTTCGAGGGTATTAAATAGATTATTTTCACACGCCTAGACTTGAACGGCGCAGTACCGCACACAATGGCCGAGAGCTGAAGATAAGCGAGCGTTAGGCGTCATTTTACTCCTCTGTTTATGAAAACCTGTGATAAAGCTAGCACAGCCATGACTGCTAGACGACACATCACGTGTTTATGTCTCCTGGCCTTGCTTGCCTAGGCTAGCTCCCGCCTCACAGTCAGCTGGTTAGTTCACGCGCGTACTATTTATTTTCTTTATTTGATATTTTCAATACTTTATCAACATACCATCAGTAAAAAAAAAAATATGTGTTTATTTGTATTTTCAAAGCGGAATCTAACTATATATTTTTAAAATATTTTTTCCTAGCCAAAGGCGTGTTAATGAGGAAAAATCTAAATTTCTCCATTTCCATAAAAAGTATGAATATCTGTTTATATGTCAATATAAACTTTAATTTCTCAGCATCAAAATAAACCATGACTTTGATCAGTGGGTGAAAGGGTTTCTGAGCTACATACAACAGTTTAAAGTGCTAATCTTTATGAAAATACGATAAATTTAAATATTTTAAATTTAAACACTATGAAGTTCTAATGCCTCACACTTTGCACAACGCATTGTATCACAGTTCTCTACGTACAAAAAAAGTTTCATTGTATTTAGAAATTGTAAGGTCAATTTTCTCTATATTTCGGTCGATTTTAGATGGAATAGCTCATAAGCAGCAAGCTGGCTGACTCCGTACGAAAGCGAAGCACCCAACCGCAGCATCACGGTCGACCGGTCATCTCGGTCCTCGGCTGAAAACTGTCTTCGATCGATGTGTTTACAGTGAAATGTTAAACTGCCTGATTGAGGTTCTGTCCATCTATCATCAGGCAGTACATCTCACTTGACGATATGTGTCAGAGGAAGAACAATTGTTTTTTATGCATCTGAAGTCTGACTAGTGTAATATGTAGCTAGTCAGCGATGTGTGCAATGGAGAGGAAAGGAACTGACCACCCTACGCCATTATCTCCTCGCTTAGTTACCTCACGAGTGATGCCTTATTGGTGTCGCTTGTGAGATTCAAACCTGTCTTCGAACAGTTTACCAACAACAACAACATAACAATTAAATGATTATCAAACCGTGCTACTTCCCAAGTCAGTCCAAAACCAACATTTTGACTCCTGCTAATATAAAATTTGTTAACATTTCCATACCTGGTGCCTACGAAATTCTGAAGTTTCGCTTAACATTTTTTAATTACCTATATTTGGGATAAATGTAGTGCAAAGCAGCTGCACCTCAGCGTCGTTCAAGAACCTGCTGCCATGATGCTTGCTACTCTTTGAGTTTTACATTGAAATTGTAAACAGGAATGTAATTTTCCTACCGTTACCACATCTTCAGAAGCACTCGGTGGACACTACGCGTTCGTGATGTCTGTAACTCTACAGCATGCTTAATATTTTATACATCAACTCAATTTCAGAATCTCACCGTGATTTCATTATTTTATTTGGGTATACTTCGTCTAGTGAATTCAAACTCGTCTCTTTTGAAGACAACTCAAACTTATCTCTTTTGAAGACAACTTTAAGGAAGTTCTTTTCTTTCTCCTCTTTCTTCGTCATTCGTTTTTATATTTAACAATGAGAAGCGAAAAGAAAACATACAAAACAAAATCCTTTCTAAGTGCTTGACCGTGTCTTGATGTTGGAGAAGACATCGCCAAACTTTCAGCTCGATCGATTCAAAGAATATATCCACCATGGACCCAAACTTTGGGTCAGCAAGAATTCTGCTTTTAATGCAGGAAGTATTCTAGCATATAACCTTACATACAGTGTGTTAGGGATTAGGTACAAATAGGTTTCAGCAATATAGGACAAGCGTTTATAAGGACTTGAAAAATTCCATCGTTCTAGCTTAAACTGTTTGTATTTACTGTATTTGGCCTGACGGCATGAACTGTTAATGATGTCTGCTTGAGAAACGATACTAGAAAGTTGTAACTTACTGTACGAGCAAATAAAATACGGCATTCAAACAAGATGGTAGGAGATAGTCGCCTCTTAAAATGACACAAAAATCTTAAATCGTGAACATCATTTTAAGAATAGATTATTACCCGTATGTGTTTCTTTATAGGGAGAGATTAAACTAGGGGAAAGAAGAAGAAGAAGTGTTTCTTTATTAAACCAAAACGTATATTCCTTTTAGGTAGGTCCTTTCATGCATAACTGGAAGATGAATGGGAATCCCTGCGTAGCCAAGTATAGACGTAAGTGCACGAAACAGCTGCTGTTATAACCTGAGACGTACACATGTGAAAACTAATATAAGCGAAGTGTAAAATGGAAACTGTGAAATAAATATCGATATATCGAAATAGTATATTGTACGAAATGGAAATATAAAAGTTGGAAATTTATCCTTTGAAGAGGTGGAGAAGTTCAAATATCTGGGAGCAACAGTAACAAATATAAATGATACTCGGGAGGAAATTAAACACAGAATAAATATGGGAAATGCCTGTTATTATTCGGTTGAGAAGGTTTTATCATCCAGTCTGCTCTCAAAAAATCTGAAAGTTAGAATTTATAAAACAGTTATATTACCGGTTGTTCTTTATGGTTGTGAAACTTGGACTCTCATTTGAGAGAGGTACATAGGTTAAGGGTGTTTGAGAATAAGGTGCTTAGGAAAATATTTGGGGCTAAGAGGGAAGAAGTTACAGGAGAATGGAGAAAGTTACACAACACAGAACTGACGCATTGTATTCTTCACCTGACATAATTAGGAACATTAAATCTAGACGTTTGAGATGGTCAGGGCATGTAGCACGTATGGGCGAATCCAGAAATGCATAGAGTGTTAGTTGGGAGGCCTGAGGGAAAAATACCTTTAGGGAGGCCGAGACGTAGATGGGAAGATAATATTAAAATGGATTTGAGGGCGGTGGGATATGATGATAGAGAATGGATTAATCTATCTCAGGATAGAGACCAATGGCGGGCTTATGTGAGGGCGGTAATGAACCTCCGGGTTCCTTAAAAGCCAGTAAGTAAGTATATCGAAATAGTGTCATCTCAATTGATGTAACAGTTTATGTAAGCATTTTATTGATGTTTTATTCAATCATATTTTATCAGATCTTACAATTATATTTTATAACAGAAGTTTGCAACTTGTTTATATTATATCAGATTACGCACACGCACACTCTAACCCATACGCATTCTTGTATTCAAGGACACAGATTCTGAAGATGGCTCTGTGACTAATAACTTGACGTTAATTGTTCTAAAGATAAGCATAGACGACCCTGTTTACCCTTATTTAATTAAGTCCGTACGTTAGTAGGGTGGTATGCAAATTTGAGTTCCGGTGTCAGATGTTAATGTGATATGTAAATTAAGTATTGGTATCACCTAGAATATTCGGTGCGGAAGTTGACACTGAGCCATAAGTCGGGTAATTTCGTCATATCTCGGTTTTCTTGTCATGTGTGGTGATATTATTACGTTGTGGTATATAATGTGTGGAAGGTTTGGAAGTCTAGGGGTGCAAATTTGTATGTGGTAATTATATGCTATGGTTTAAAAGGAATTATAAAATGGCGACTATGACAATCCAGTATCATCATCATCAATGACGTCACGACCATCTGTCGTTGGTAGGAAATCGCTAAACATAAAAATTATTCTCCATACTGCATAGAAACTTTAATTTATTGATATTACGTCAGACTTTCGTGCTATAGGACTCCGGATAACAACTGCCTAATACTTGAAGCTTAATGTAGGGTAAGTACTCATGTTCATTTAGATTAACAGCATAGCCTAACTCATTTAGAAATTTAACTTGGATTGCGGTGTTGTGATGTTGCAGTGCAACTGTACGTTCATGCCCCACATTAGGGGAGAGTTTGGTAGTATCGGACATCGGGTAATATCGGACAGTGAGTTTTTTTTTCATCTACCACCAGATGATAGTACCTGAATGACATGGTTACGTTTATGTATGCGACATCACAGAAACGTAACCATGTCATTCAGGTACAATTATCTGGTGGTAGATGAAAAAAAACTCACTGTCCGATATCGGGCAGGGTATAGTTGCGCCCCACGGTCATATAAGATGCACCAGATAGAAAAGGGTCCCTGTTTTGTGGGCATTGTTGCGCCCCGTTCCCATCAGGTAGAGAAAAGGAGCACGGCATAGTTGCGCCCCGATGAAATAGGTAGAGAAAAAGACACTACGGGAACTCGAGCCTCGTAATTAACCAACCTTATTGATTTTTTATTCGATTTAATATTCATAATCAACACCGTTAAAATGAACACCATGAAGTTGGCAGTACTTTATTAACTGACATATTGAAATGAGTGAGTCGTTGGAATATGGGGCCTTAGCATTCTTTGACATTTTATTAGTGATTTTCACACCGTCTGTGGCGTATAATGAGGTTAATTTAAAATGAATGTTAAGTTTAATGAAAAGGGTAAAGAGTTAATAGTTTACAATTCATTTATTGTGTGTGATCGATAAAAAGGTGTTATTTTAAATAGCAAAATTGATCATATGCTGATTTCAATGCAGCTATCACTGTAATATTTTTAGTTTGTTTATATTATGACAATCACTTTTTCGTGTACTATGCCCATCGGGGCGCAACTATGCCATGTCCCTTCTGCTACCTGATTTCTTCGGGGTGCAACTATGCCATGTCCCTTCTGCTACCTGATTTCTTCGGGGCGCAACTATGCCATGTCCCTTCTGCTACCTGATTTCTTCGGGGCGCAACTATGCCATGTCCCTTCTGCTACCTGATTTCTTCGGGGCGCAACTATGCCATGACCCTTCTGCTACCTGATTTCTTCGGGGCGCAACTATGCCATGTCCCTTCTGCTACCTGATTTCTTCGGGGCGCAACTATGCCATGTCCATTCTGCTACCTGATTTCTTCGGGGCGCAACTATGCCATGTCCCTTCTGCTACCTGATTTCTTCGAGGCGCAACTATGCCATGTCCCTTCTGCTACCTGATTTCTTCGGGGCGCAACTATGCCATGACCCTTTTGCTACCTGATTTCTTCGGGGCGCAACTATGCCATGTCCTATCTGCTACCTGACTTCTTCGGGGCGCAATTATGCCATGCCTAGGTCTCCCAATTGACCGCGGGGCGCAACTATGCCATACCGCGATATTACCCGATGTCCGATACTACCCAACTCTCCCCTACGTCCAGGGCAGCAAGCAAGTGACAAGCCGACTCCTTAAAGAGTGGTACACAGAACATTTGACTTGCGTCCTTTCAATCCGTCATCCTTTGGAAAAATGTCCATACAACAAGAATGTAGATTTCAGTGTTACAGGCTATTCTATACTGAATTGTGCAATTTCTGAAATCAGTAGTATGAAATGTTTCTGCACGATATTTTATTATTACAATTGACCTCTAGCACAACTGCAGGCGTGTGACACGTGATATTCATCACAGAGCGAGCCTCGGTTGGGTGACAGGCAGCGTTATCACACGTGACACCAGTAACAAGGTTACATTGCATTTTAAAACACGGCACCTCGACCCCGCGAAATAATGCATAGCAGAGAGTGATTGATGGTACACAAACTTTATGTAGACGAAATCTGGCATTGTGGAGCGAGAAAATGACAATTTTGAATAACCCTTCCGACCACAGTGACAGTGTTTGGAACATGTCACCATGTTTAAACTTACAGAACAATAATTCCACATTGTTCGACGGTTATCGCGAAAATAATTATTATTTCATTAAAGTTTCAAGAGTTACTATTTCCTTTCATTTAGATGTTTTGATATAAACGAGCGCAGACTAGTGGTCGGGTGGAGTCCAAGTAAAAGTCATAAATTGCATAAATTATACACACAAAAATAATTACATGACAATAACAATATTAGTAAATAATAATAATAATAATAATAATAATAATAATAATAATAATAATAATAATAATAATAATATTAAATTTGATACACAGGGTGTCTCGGAATTAAACCGACGACATTTTCTGGAATGTCCTTTAATAAAAAAAAAAAAACTTTTAATATTCAAATAGTCATTGAGCTATCAAATAAGCATGTCTTGCGATTAGGCAGTATGTTGATGTATATCACATATATTGGATATTTGTTTACTACCTGGCATCGAAGTGTTTAATTTCTAACTTTCCTCAGCATCAGAGAACAGTCCTCTATACAATGCCTAATCACTCTGAGTTAGATTGAGTTTCCACTTTTTTAATTGGAAAAGGTATGTAATTACGAGCGAAATTAAACAAAACATCGCAAATGTCTTTCTCACAAATAACACATACCGTTTCGGTCTTTCAGAGATTGTCTAGCTTTCATTATTGAAACTGATTTTTAACAAATTTATAGAATGATAACTTGAAAACTATTTAAATTAGGACTGAGGGGTTTTCACTGGCATATTTCTTTACTCTGTGTCTACTACCACAATTAGTCTGTCTATTTTGAGGCATGCTGTATAAACATAATATATTATATAAAATAAATAATCTAGAGAAAATTGACACTTTCATACAGACCTAATGTGATCAAGCAGATAGTATAATAATGTTAGTAATAAATATATCCTACAATGTTAATAGAAATCCATGTATAAAAACGTACTACGTATTGCTATAATGAATTTTACTTTATTTTAAACTGTTGACTATGTAGATTATTTAGCTTCGGGTAAGTTTTCAACACTGAACTATACAATCTTGGTCCACAATTCCTACTGTCTCTTAAACCAGTAGTTCTATAACATTCAGGCTCACGTAGGTATATCAGTTACGAATTTCATTCTATTTTTCTAGAAGTGTTTTAGTACAGTAGGCTATATTAAACAATTCTTAGCACTTGAAATTCAGAATAAATTAAATTTGTCGGATAAATCAATTGGTTTATGCAGACAAATTTTGATTTTCATATATTTATATTTATAATGTTATTTTGATGACAAACAAACTAATTTTAACAAATATCGTACAAATATTATAAATATAAAATGTATCGCTGCTGATATTGAAATATATTTACTATAAATAAATATTAAATCAATTATCATAGCATTTAATTAAGTTGAAATGAAATGTATTCTATGTATGAATATAATATTTCTATTACCAATTTTGTGTTTCTTGTATTACATGGAACTATATCCGAACACGTACTTTACAAGCATATTCCTGATTTGTGTTTATTATGTTTAACTCGTACATACTTAGTTATTTCAGTATAAATAACCATCAATATCAATATGTCTTATTCACAATCAAACCCGCGAGGAACGATGAGAGTGCAGGTGGTGGTAGATCAAGAGACCGTTACGTGTATCTTGTGTTTAGTTGTCCATTTCTCTTTACATAACATATTCAAAAATGCCAGCGTCAACCTCAATACGCTTTGCATCTCGTGTGCCAGATGCTCTGTTGCTAATTTGAGCTGGTTCGAATATTTCTTAATGTAACCACAAGCATTTAAAACGCAGACAAGCAATATCGGTCCCTTGCTTCCACTTTGAGCTTGTGGACTTCGCTCTTTAGCCGGCCACTGGCTGAAGAAAGAAATAAATATATACACACAAATTCCACAATTTAGGACATCTGGCCGAAATCTACGGCTGACCACTAGGATCCAGAATACAAAGCAGAGGTTACATTAAAAATACAATATGATTGCGGAGAGAATACGGAACAATGATAAATTTAAAAATAAAGTACAATTTGATTTCGGAGAAACATGAGATGAAAATACATTGAAGAGTAATGAAATGAAGTAAAAAAAAATATATATAGTATTATACAAGTGATTGTGTAAAATGGATAATGAATCTCTCAATACCATTAGACAAATTTGGTTAATGTCCTCATTAGAAAATTTAAGAGAAAGGAGAATGGTTTTGGTTAACTTAAATGAAGTTCCCCTAGCTCCAAAAAGAAGTGCTTTCACTTCCCATTCAAGTGCCACTAACATCATCACACGTTCCCACCAACTTAGACTTCACATCTAAAATCACAACTGAATAAATTAACTGTTGAAAACTATGAAATCACAAGAAAATAAGGAACTAAATATAGACTTTGTGTCATTTCCAACTTCTTATGGTAAACAAGGTTCAATAAATTAGGTATTCAATAAATAATAAAAACTGAATTACAACCGAAAGAGTAACCTAATATCTAAGGGTCGTATTCATAGACATTTTTAGCGCGGGCTTTCGGTGGATGATCAGAGTTTTTCGTATTCATAAACCAGTGTTAGCGATAGGATACGATTTGAATTCTGTACTAGTAACCAGTGGATAGCCGGGGCTAGCTTAGTACGCTCGTAGCGCGTGCTGCGAAATGTCTATGAATAGCACCCTAAATGTACATTTTGTGTATAATTATGTAATTTTTTTACAAATGCTTTACGAATGTTAGGATTAAAATATCGGTATCGTATTTTTGGAAAATAAATGTCATGGCATTTGGCAACATTTTCTTCATGTTCTGCCGACCTATTCTTATAACGCAGCACTGCCGTACATCAGGTTTTGAAATACCTAACTAGACCAAACAGAGACTCTTTTATTTTCATCACTCCAATGAACGCATTGATTTCCATGGCGTGCTGGGAAGGTGCGATAAAAATGCACTCTTCACACTGAGTAGCGTTAGTACCGAGTTCTACATATTTTAGTTAATTAGTTCGCCAATCGGTCGAGAGATCTCACCACTGCGACTCCCCTTTACTTATGTATAGCAGAAAGAGTGCGCGTTCGCGATTTTTCATCGGGCTATGCAATGGGCTTCCATCCGTGATATTTATTGATGCCACTTTGTCATTTTCATAAAATACAAAGTGAAAGTGAGGCGATGCAACACGCTTAATTACCCCATTTAAAATTCTAGATTCTGGACTCCGGCACTGCGGGCTACAGGCAGAATGCTGATGACTATTAGCGAGGCCTCTGCCAATAGCCACAATGCTGAGTTATTATCAGTCGCATAACGTGTGTTCAATTTAGTAACAATGCAGGAGATACAGGGTGACCAAGTAGCGAGTACCCACTTGTCTGCCTGTGCCAACTGCAGACCTTTCCTTTCTATTGCTATTTTCGCCGCCGCACATTTTTTATTACTTTATTTGACGACGCTGTATCAACTAGTAGCTTACTTACAAGGAGGGGACACGCTCTGTATATCACCGAATTAAATCAGATTTTGTGACATGAAAGTACAAGACACACTGTTTAAAGTCATACCTGGTATGGGTGGCCAATAACCCGTCGTTTTGGAAATATTGGCTATTGTTTGTGACATACTTCCGTTAGGTGCCTAATAGAGAAGCATTAGACTGTGTAACGGCGTAGCTCATGTGGTTGGATGCTGAGTTGTCATTCAGGCTACCCGAGTTCGAATCATAATGCCTTCTCATTTTTTAAAGCTTGATATTATTATTATTATTATTATTATTATTATTATTATTATTATTATTACTATTATTATTATTTTAATTCATTTTCAGTTATCAGTTCCTATATTCAAAGCCATGTTGAAATATGCGTGGTATACATCAAAATGTCCACACCTGTGGAGTAACGGTCAGCGCGTCTGGCCGCGAAACCAGGTGGCCCGGGTTCGAATCCCGGTCGGGACAAGTTACCTGGTTGAGGTTTTTTCCGGGGTTTTCCCTCAACCCAATACGAGCAAATGCTGGGTAACTTTCGGTGCTGGACCCCGGACTCATTTCACCGGCATTATCATCTTCATTTCATTCAGACGCTAAATAACCTAGATGTTGATACAGCGTCGTAAAATAACCCAATAAAATAAAAAAAATGCATCAAAATTGATAAACAAACAAGAAGTGTTTGTGAATGTGAAGGATATCTGTTTCGCAGCAGAAGTGACTGGACAACCTTCTTTCATTTGCTGTGCATGTATGTATGTTTTGTGTGTTTTTATGACATCATAATGAATCGGGTACAAAATGAAATGGAATAGCTGCTACAGAAATAGAACACACACCAGTGACACATCTTACCTCCCTACGTGAGCAGTATTTCATTGTTTATCCTTTACAATACAATGTTAGTTAATTAGTAATTTGTTTAAAACATGATGAAGCATTCAATACATTGAGAAATATGATATAGGTATGTAAATAAATAACTGTGATCACAATATTAATCATTATTAAAATAACAAAATATAGAACCAGTTAAGATTCGAACTCAGGTTGCCTGGATGACAATTCAGCATCCAACCATATAGGCTACGCTGTTACACAGGCTAATGCTTCCCTATTAGGCACCTAACGGAAGTATGTCACAAACAATAGCCAATATTTCCAAAACGAGGGGTCATTGGCCACCCATACCAGGTATGACTTTAAACAGTACGTCTTGTACTTTCATCTCACACAATCTTATTCCATTCGGTGATATACAGAGCGTGTCCTCTCCTTGTTAGCTAGATGAGACTAAAGGTTTGCCATGGATTACTAACATTCGCCTTACAGTTTGTAAAAAGCCAAACTGAGTATAATCAGCCCAAACGGGAACCGAATCCGCGCCCGAGATCAGCAAACAAACGCGTTGCAGCCAGGGTTACGCCACTCCCTGATTAGTAGACCGCTATCGTGCGAGTTGCCTTCACTGAGTAGAGCCACTGGCCGCAACTAAGTCAGGGTATACAGTAACAGTGTATACACTTCCCATGGGAAGACGACTACAGAGACAGCCTGTATGGACAAACATGGCGCTGCATCTGTTGAACTGGTCACGTTTACTTACAACATTGTGGCTTAGCAACGATTGATTCATGTAAACATGCAGAAATGCCTGTAAATGCAAGAATATTTTGCAAATGGACAATCTTCTGTTAAAATACGATTATTCACTCAAATTTCATAAACTATTATTTATTTCAGTCATACATTGTTTTACAACCAAGGGCAGACACTTCACTGCAAACCCAGCATTTTGTAATCCTTCCTATTTTCAGCCT
The DNA here is from genome assembly GCF_040183065.1 of Periplaneta americana. NCBI lineage: Eukaryota > Metazoa > Arthropoda > Insecta > Blattodea > Blattidae > Periplaneta > Periplaneta americana. The sequence goes on along the minus strand of NC_091120.1, from coordinate 876,568 downwards.
TCCTCTTAGTCTCTGCATATGATCCATGTATCTTAACGTCGTCTATCATCTGATATCTTCTTCTGCCACGAACTTTTCTCCCGTTCACCATTCCTTCCAGTGCACCTTTCAGCAGGCAGTTTCTTCTCAGCCAGTGTCCCAGCCAATTCCTTTTCTCTTCCTGATCAGATCCTACATTATTCTTCTTCACCCACTATTTCTAGCACGGCTTCATTTCTGATTATTTCTGTCCATTTCAAAACGCTATTCTTTTCCATGTCCATATGGGAAATGCTTCCATTCCTCTCCCTTCATTCCATCGTAATGTCCACGTTTATTGATCCATATTATACCACACTTCACACAAAGCACATAACTAGTCCCTTTCTTAGTTATTTTTCCAAAGATCGGAAGAAAATGCTCCTTTTTCTATTAAAAGCTTCATTTTTCATTGCTATCCTCATTTTAACTTCCTGGCAATAGCTCATGTCTCTACTTATAGTACATCAAAAGTATTTGAAGCTGTCCACTTGGTCCACTACGTCATTTGGAATTAGCATCTTTACCTAATTTATTTTTCTTCATATTAAATTTTAAGAACTTAGAATTCAGACACAACTGGACACTGGATTAGATTGGATTGGATTATTTATTCCATTCTAAGAAGTTAAGTAAACGAAATATATTCTTAGAATAAGTGATAACAAAAAAGAACTTACACTGGTGCGGGTAAATACGTATACGTTGTATTGTATTGTATTGTATTGTATTGTATTGTATTGTATTTATTAACATTCCATGGTATCCATACATTGCTTACAGCTAGAATATGGAACAAGTCAAAAAAGTTAATACTATTATAAAGTCTTAATTTATAGTCACAGTCTAGATGAAATATATACAGACGAGATTTACAATATAGTCTACTAGTACAACACAAAGTTTTAGTATCAATTTCATGAAGCGTTATTGAATGTCATGAATTCACCTACAGAATAGAAGGTGTGAGAAATTAGGTACTTCTTTAATTTGGTCGTAAATAATTTTATGTTTTGAGTTTCATTTTTTATATCGATAGGGAGGCTATTAAAATTTTTATTGCCATATAACGCACTCCTTTTTGATAGCACGATAGACTTGCCGATGGATTATGAAAGTCATTTTTTGACGTGTATTTATACTATGAACTGCTGAATTAGTTACGAAGTTTTCACGATTACATAGAGGAAGATTATTAATGAAAAGATATACTGACAAGCCATGGGCATTATTTGTAGTTTTTTTAAAATAGTCCTACACGATTCCCTAGATTTGGCACCTATTATTATTCTAATTACTCTTGTAGGCTACAAGTTACACATAACGTGAAGTCATCGCCATTTCCTTCTTCTTCTTCTTCTTCTTCTTCATGGATTAGACATCTTCCTGTTTCGACTTCACCAACGTTGTTTGGTCTTCCAACATTTCTCGCTGCCGCTGGTTTGTATTCAAAAGCTAATTTAGGGATTCTTCTATCCCACATATATTTATATGTTGTAACCACTTGTCACGGCAATCTTTTATGGCACAGACGTTTAGTTCGTTGCTTATTTGTTGATTTCTTAGTTGGTATAGTCTTGGGCATCCTTTTGTACTTCTCAGAAATCTCATTTTCGCACTCTGCATTTATACCCATGTTTCGGAACCATAGACCAAAGTGGATACAGCCACTGTTTTATAGACTTTAATCTGGTTTCTGTTCTTGTTTTGTTTCTAAGTGTTCAATGAGTGTACCACATATATTTTGAAATGATGATTTTTTTTGGTTATGTCTCTTCCGCTTCATTATTTACATTCAGTTCATAGCCTAGATAGATGAAGGTTTTTTTTAAATTGTTCAATAGGTTTGTCATCACCATTACAAGCGAAATATAGGTCCACGGAGTGGCGGGAAGTTAAGGCCCCACCTGTACAGACAATCCACACTAACGGCAGTCCTGCGAGCCCGCCGCCTTTACCTACAGGAAGAATAATCCATAAATATAGTCGACCGTGTAAATAGCAGTTAGTGGATGCAAATAGATTTTTATTGATTATGAATAATAAATAAGGGTAGATAATTATACATTCATAGTGTTTAGCCTATCCGCTACCATGCCGTAACTACACGACAAATGGCTGGTTTGCGCTGCGTTCAACTCCCAACAACGACCGAAGTGTATTCATCACAATTTCTTCCGAAGGCTGTAACTCTACTTTCAAGTTTTCGAAAACAAATTTCGAAAGTCATTCTTCCGGAACTAGTACGAAGAATATATATATACTTCTCATTTCTTCCGACCCAAACGTAACTACCCAGCCTTCAATAATAATGTCTTCCTCTAAATATGAACTAAATAATAGAAATCTCTCACTCTAAATATTTTTTTGTACTTTGGAGGGAACCGTATACAGTTCTAGTGATATCTGACTTCGGAGTCGATCACGTCTCCACTGCCTTCGAGTTGATTTCTTTAAATTTTCCTGTACTCAGTTTAGTTCCAAAGTCATTAGCATTTTTGCCTGATGACATCTGCAAAGAAAAATCTTGTCGAACATAATAATTACTTATAGATAATTTTATGTTGTGGATGTTTGTCAGGAAGTGGAATAGCCCTAAAATTTAACTCTCAGGGATATTTGTACTATCCAGTTTTTAAATAATTTTGATTATCAGTAATGCAGATATAGATACAATGGAGCAGAAAGACTTAAAAAAACTGACACAAAATGTATTACAGTGAAAAGTTAGGACGAGAAATAAATAAATATATATATATATATATATATATATATATATATTGAAGTGAGACTAAGTATCACAAGAATTATAAAGTAATAAAATAAAACCAAGAAAAGGGATATATTATTTTAATGTACCGAAGTACATATGATATTTCCATGCAGATATTCTGCGTCATCATACGATGAAAGATTAATGGAACGGAGAAAAATTCTCTCCGGCGCCGGGATTTGAACCCGGGTTTTCAGCTCTACGTGCTGACGCTTTATCCACTAAGCCACACATGTGTGGACTTCAGTCCTAGGTTCATAGATATCTATAGAGGGAACCCAAGAGTTGGAACTTAAAACTGAGACGATTCTTCCGACGCCGGGGTGGAATCCGGTGTGGCTTAGTGGATAAAGCGTCAGCACGTAGAGCTGAAAACCCGGCTTCAAATCCCGGCGCCGGAGAGAATTTTTCTCCGTTCCATTACTCTTTCATCGTAAGAAAAGGGAGCCACTGGAACATGTTATATATATTATATAAGGCTTTTCAAAAGTAAGTTCCCATTTTGAAATGGAATTAAGTTTGCCAAATTTTTAGATTTGACACAAATAAAAACACCAATTTCTTCGTAAAGAAATGGGATTTTATTAAAACACGAAAATATTAAATATGACAATCGCTATGTTGTTCAATAAGAAATAGTCTTTCTTCTGTGCTATAAACGGCATTAGTAAGCACATTCCTAGGGATGTTTTCAATGACATCCGATATTGACGGTTTCAGTTCCTCACGTGTAGTAGGTCTACTAAGAAATACCTTTTCCTTTAGATAACCCCATAACCAGCAGTCAGCTGGATTTATGTCTGGTGACCTAGAAGGCCAACTGTTTGGAAAATGCCTACTACTTACACGATCACCAAATGTGTTGCGCATAATGTTTTACATTATTGTGTGTGTGAAGTGGAGCGTCGTCTTGCATGGAAACAATGTTTTCGATTTCATGATTCTGTAACGCTGGTATTGCAAAGTCTTGCAACATTTGAAAATATCGCTGCCCGGTTACTGTCTTTGTTTGTCCATTTTCAATTTCTTCATAGAAATACGGTCTTATTATGAAATGTGACGTAAAACCACACCAGATCAGTAACCTTGATATCATGTAAAAATTACCGTATTAAAAATTACTCTCCTACTGCCGTCTGTATTCTGAACAAATATTATTGTTCATACAAGCGTGACACAGTTACCATAGCAACGAAACATGCATCGATAAAAAAAACCCAAACCTTCTAAACAGTAATGGTATGTATATAAAATCAAACTGCTGATACGTACAGAAGATATATCTGTTTCAAAGTGGGAACTTACTTTTGAATAACCTTATATGTAACAATATAAAATTCGTAAATAGCGCTGTAAATAAAAGTAGGATGAAACTAGCATACGAATAATAAAAAAAAACTGATACAAATGTGGGTACAAATAATGCATTAAAAGTAAAATCATTGATAAAAGATTCAATAAAAGAAAGAAATATTCAGATAGTTTTTAAGACAAATTAGACTAGGAAGTCACGGATATTAGAACAAGCAAAAAGAAGATATCGTAATGTTAATTAAAAACGAGAAAATATTAAAAATAAACCATAGTGTTACCAGGTGTAAATAAGGAATATGAGAATTTGGCTTATAAAATCCCTAGAATAAAATGTTGTATTCAAAATGTGAAAACAGAGAGCAAAGAGAAGAAAATGGCGCCACACTTACTCTTCACACTTTACCCAACAAATAAAAATCGCACGTTTAGTCATTCTATGCCTGTTTAATTGCCAGCTGCCCCTGTAGTTTTTCTTCGCGAATTAACAAGTTTTCTTTTCCAAAACGTCGAGATATGTTTACTTCTTGGTCGTTATGGAATCTCTGTTTTTTCCGGCCTCTTCTATCATCGCTTAAATTTAATGCGTGGACTTTGGGAAACTGAATATAATTATGTAGTTTTATTTTCTGCATTATTTAGTACCTGATTTTTCTATTGATTATTCAGTTCGATAACCACTTTCAGTAAAGTGATCTGTACGTATGTGCTACTTTAAGACAGACGACTGGAGGTGCGTGCAATGTGGCACAGGCTCTGCTTACATTACACATTACCCTGCTTACTGCTGTCTTGTGTTTGTCGACAAGTGAAACATTCATCGTAATAAAATTTAATGAGCAAGGCTTCTTACATACTGATGAACCTTACAGCGACCATGTCGTGTTTAAATGCTAGGGACCCGCATTTTATTCCTCTGGGATGTGTAAAGTGTAGCCGCCACGGTAATTTCATTATAATTACATTCAAACATTAGACTCCCCATCAATATAAATTACAGTGAGCGTTGTTTCCTGTTTTTATTCCATCTCAGAATAAGTTGAGACGAATGACGTCAACAACGCTCTCTTACGTTTTATGCTGGTTCGGAGTTGCGTGAATTTTGTGTAGGAAATGTTTAATAGACCATATTTTACTTCACAACCAGCAACCTCTCCCATTACCTTAGTTGTTGTTATGCACACAGCTCTATTTACAATACGAGTTTATCGCCCCTGCACTAGAGATGGCCGATATTTCACAAACCGATATTTTGTCACAGGTATTTTTTTTGTCACAGATGAACCTGTGACTGATGATGCGAAATATCTGTGACAAAATATCGCTATCGAAATCTGCTCCGTATTCAGTAGCCTGTGACTAAAATATCACTAGTGATCGATTCAGTACTCTTATCTCTTAGGAACAGGGAGTCTGTGACGTTCTCACAACTTTCTCCTCTACGTCGTGGGTTTGCGCATGCGCATGATACAGTAACAGCAATCGGGCGATGACATTTGATTATTTTTTCGTGATATTTTCTTCAATATTATTTTTTTCCAAGTGATGATTTGTTGCAAAATTATTAGTGGCATTATAATAATATAATTATTATCAGTCTGAAAATTTTGTTTTCATAGTTAGTCTGTAGCCTATATAACCTATGTTTTATAAATATTTTATGCATTCTCCGATATCTTTACATTTTCATATAACTGTGAATTTATATTAACTTATATGTATTTTCCACTCAATTTTTACGCAGTAGCAATATTTTTTCAGTTATACTTTTAATTACAAACAGAATAGTTAAAGGAGCCTACAACATTATCTTAATAATGTCACTGAACGTTATGCTCTTCCGAACTTTCGAAGCATTTCTCAGAAGCCGACAACAGTACCTATAGAATTAAAACCAAACGAGACAAAACTGGCTAATATGGTGGGCAACTTATTTCACTAAACTAACCTTGAGGTAGTTTTCTTCGTATTACCCTTATATACTTTGCATATACGAATCTGTGACAGGTCAGGTTTGGTTAGTTTAAGCTTTTATTATGCCTAGACATATATGATCAACAACTAAACTAGCGTTGAGGTAGTTCTCTTCGTACTCCGCGCATACACCTTACATATACGAATCTGTGACAGATTAGGTTTGGTTAGTTTAGGCTTTGCTATGCCTTGCATATACGATCACCTGCATCTCCACAAAAAATCAAATTCAACGATTTTCATTTCCGATATCACCGAAACTACCTCAGCGCTAGTTTAACCCGATCAACTGCATCTCCACAAAAAAATCCTTATAAATGCAATGATTTTCACGTCCGAAATTGCCAAAACTACTTCAGCGCTAGTTTCACCATCTTATTATAAATGATGTGATTACTTCCGATATCACCGAAACTACCTCAGAGCTAGTTTAATCCGAACAACTGCATCTCTACAAAAATTCCTTAGAAATGCAACGATTTTCACGTCCGAAATCGCAAAAACTATTTCAGCGCTAGTTTTACCGTCGTATTATAAATGATGTAGTGATTACACGATTTAAATAATACCATTGATTACCAGTACCACTCTATCTTTTGTAAAATCCTATCTGAACAACTGTTTTATTTCGTAATTATTTTCCAATGTTTTTCCGAATATTTATATTTCGTTAATTTTTATTCTATGACAATATTATAATGTTAATGTACGACTTAAAATAATTATCCATTATATTATATACAATAAAAATGATCAATTTTTGAAACGATTAGGATAATCACATAACCTCAATTTCTCCATATCCAACTACATTTAAAAATGATCAATTGATTCAATATTTATAATATAACCTCTTGGTACAAGAGGTTAACTTTTGACATTTATTTATTTATTAATGGTACATGTACATAATTTATTTGTTGGATTTTCCCATATAAATCACTGAAGTGTGGCGCGCATAGAGAAATCACATTCACATTTCATTGCTCTTCAATATTTCCTGCTAGTTTTTATCGGTGTGACAAAATATCGGTGTAATTCATGCATATTCTGCTTACTTATCGATATAAAATATCGGTGTGACATAATCACAGATAAAACTCACAGATATTTAGTTGTCACAGTCACAGTTGTCACGGATACTTGAAAATGTCGTTTAAGCTCATATCTACCCTGCACTAGAGGATAAAATAATAGTGAATATTAGAAGGTTTAACATTACTGAAAATAATAAGAGAAATTCTGTACACAAAAATGATCGGTACTACTCACACCGAAGCTTGTCAAACAGTGACCGCGAAACATTCGTGGTATTTAAATGTAAATAGCAACAATACACGAATAATGAATGAAAAATCTACCGTTGTACAGTCGAACTTCGATATTTTGAATTGTTTCCGGAAATTGGTAATGCTTCGAGTTACCGAAAATCATGATAGAGAAAATATGAAACAAAATTTCAATACCAGAAATTATTATTATTGATGACAAAAATATTACCGCTTGAATTTCAACAAAGAGAGTCGAGGTTATCCATAGACTCTTTCTCTGTTTTTCAGGACAACATTTTAGCAATTCACAGCAATTTTTTATAGATATAATGTTAAAGCCATGCCATTATCTGCCTGCAGTCACTGAGAGCGTAAGAGTAGTAGCAATGGATTCATTTCTGGATGAAGACACTTTCAAAATCAGGAAAATACTAATGAACAACGCTGTTAAAGTAATGCTATTTCATCATATTCATTCAAGTTCACTTACACGTGTGTTCATAACTTTCATTTTACCTTAAAATCGAGTTAAAGAATGTGTATTTGCTACAGGGAAGAGAAATTTAATCGAGATATCGAAAAAATCGAGTAATAGAACTTCGACATACAGAAAAAATTACATGTAAGGGTACGTACACGTTGGAGCAACGATAAACGATAAGAGCAATGATCTAGCGACGCTTTGGTATTATCAAAGAATCAAGTGTTCATATCGGAGCAACGAGGACACGAGAAGAGAACATTTTGATTTATCAGTAGAAGATATTCTATACATCCACTTAGGGGAGGTTGTAAACTGATTTGGATCAAAATTAACATATTTTGGTTTTTAGCTGAACTAATAAATTAAGACAAAGTCGGTAGGTTAAGGAAGATCACAACTACAGGCGTGCAAATTTTCATAGATGTAGATTGAATAGTTTCTCAGATAAGTGTACCTGAAGTTGCTAAATTTAACACGGCGAGGATAGGGCTTACAACCTCCCCTTGAGAGAAGATATATAGAAAGTATCAGCTGCCAAGTTCAAGGTTAATATAACTTAAATACGTACAAAATTAAACCCGTTTCTCATCCCAAAGATAGTATAAATCCGTTGTATTGTGATTGGTTCTTGTGATCACATAACATATGACGAATAAATACACAACTGATCAATTTCTCAATATCTAAAATAATTAATTTAATAAGCCGAAATAATAATAAATCGATTAATATTCGGATATATTGATAATCACCGGTAATTATAGAGATTAATATTATCTTAATCAGAGATCATATGAACGACAAGTGCGAAGAAAATGGAACTTTGCTTTTTCGTAGCTTTTATCGTGTATCTTCGCTTTTATCGTTACTCCAATATGCACACCTCAATGACAATGCATGCTTCAATTCTCTCTGATATAGCATCGCTGCTTTTTTATCGTTTATCGTCGCTCCAACGTGTACGTACCCTTAGTTATAAATGGTTCTACCGGGAAGCTAAAATTACTTCGAGGTATCGAAAAATCGATTTACAGAAGTTCGACTATACTTTGGGCGCTCTTCGCATTTACTTGGCTCTTTATTGAGTTATCAATAACATTACTGTTTTCTGGAACTGTCGACCGTAAGAGACGCAAACGGCAGAAATATTTTCTGTGCACCCAGCCATGAAGATGAGTTTTCCTTCTGTACGCTGCGCACAAAAGGAATTTGCATTTCTTCATTCATAAATAAAACT